>NC_136072.1:730389077-730668830 GCF_964261635.1 Lissotriton helveticus
TCGCTATCTGCAAAGACTAAACAGAGTATTGCGACTCTGTGCTTGTTTGTAAATAGAGAATGAACCAAAGAGAACAATCAATCAAATGGAGAGAGAAGCAGGCACGACGGATTACAAAGGGGGCAAAGGGCTGCGTTAACTACCCTTCACTATCTGCAAAGAGAGAGTACTCCTAATAGAAATGAGGGGTGGGGGGCAGCATTCAAAGCAGATCAGTGTGCATAAACACGAAAATGTTTTTACTTACCACGTACTTGACATTCGACAGCTTATGATATTTGCTATTAAAAAACCATTGAAATTCACTGAAAAAACCATAGGTTATAGACCATATATAGTTAGGAATTAGCATTTAAAAAACCTTATTTTACTCACACAAAACCATTGAAATTCCATATATAGTTAGTTGCACTAACTATATATCGCGCACCCGCAATCCACTGCTGATGATGTCACATATTACATCATTCATGACATGGTCAGTGACATCACTGATGACATCTCAAATGACATCACTGATGACATCACTGATGACATCTCATTTGACATCAATGACCACATCACTGATGATATCATTCATGTGACAATACAATGCATCTCCTCACATTTTAATATAACCTCTGTTTCACCCAGTGTTAAAAAGAGTATAATTTTTGAAACCATTGACACACCAATACTAGTTACTACATACGCACTCACTGATTGCTACGTCTACACACACCTTCACTCATTCACCCATACAATCATTCATACATACAATCACTCATCTTTACAACACTATCATATGCACTCATACACCTATACAGACACTCACAGTCTGCCACTCATCCATGGAGTTACTCACACACCTAGTCAGTCCTGTAAAGAATCAATGAGACTTCCATTTTCTTGTCTATACAGTTAAACATAGAGCACCTTACATTTTCAAACATATACTAACACACACTTACCTTCTTATACAATCATTGATACAAGTACAGATTGATCTGCACAGAGTCACACACCTCCCAGCTAGCCACACACACACTCAGTCTCCCATACAAATACTTGGGCAATCAATCAATAACCCATATAGTTACTCATATAGCTACTGATCAACACATGCAGCAGTTTACAGAACAACAGACATAATGATGCACAAATTAAGACAGTTTAGTCACTAACCCATGCACTCAGTGAGACACATTTAATCACTCACTCATACAGTCAGTCATGCACCTACTAAATCCTTCGTCCAGACACTTACACATCCACTCATTCTTCAATATGTAAGACATATTTAAACTTTATAGAAACAAAAAATCACTGGATGTTGTTATCAGTGATGTCATCAGTGATGTCACTGACCATGTCATGAATGATGTAATATGTGACATCATCAGCAGTGGATTGCGGGTGCGCGATATATAGTTAGTGCAACTAACTATATATGCGAATTTCAATGGTTTTGTGTGAGTAAAATAAGGTTTTTTAAATGCTAATTCCTAACTATATATGGTCTATAACCTATGGTTTTTTCAGTGAATTTCAATGGTTTTTTAATAGCAAATATCATAAGCTGTCGAATGTCAAGTACGTGGTAAGTAAAAACATTTTCGTGTTTATGCACACTGATCTGCTTTGAATGCTGCCCCCCAAAATAAGGTTTTGTAAATGCTAATTCCTAACTATATATGGTCTATAACCTATGGTTTTTTCAGTGAATATATATATATATATATCCGAATGACTGCTCAGGAAAACGGCTTCCCACATGGAACTCCAGCAAGCAGAAAACAAGCAGACACGGACTCAGACTGTGTGCAAAAACTTCTGCGTTTATTTGTTGTCGGCCATAACGCGTTTCACCACCGGAGTGGCTTGATCACATGACAGCGCTAACATATCAACGGACCACTTAAGAAGCTGCACCTATGGCACGTGACTGTGAGGTAAGTGATAGACATAAAAGAAATCTTTATCTATATATGTTGGATTTTGTGTCGTATTTGTCTTGTTTGGTTTAGATAAAGATACGTTGTTCTTCTAAACTAGTATGGTATCCATGTGTAGTGTTTGTACTGTGTTACTGTGCGTCTGTGTGTGTTATTAACAAATTCTTTACACATTGCCTCTGAGATAAGCCTGACTGCTTGTGCCAAGCTACCAAGGGGGTGAGCAGAGTATATCTTGCGTGTGTAATCCCCTTAGCCTGACTAGAAGGAAGGGTCCCTACTTGGACAGGGTCTGAGCCACTGCCAACTAGAGACCCCCATTTCTAAGAATATTTGTTCTGCTTTAGTGCAAACAATTGACTTCAGTTGAAATAGGCATTTACAGATTGATGGATATTTTATATTATTGTAAATATGTTTTTGGGGCAATGAAGTGGCCTATCGTCAAGTTGTCTTACAGATCAGCAAAGCTCTTAATCCACCAAAATAACAACAAAAGTGGAGAAATTTAGGAAAGGAAATGAGTATGCTGTGGTCAAAGTGGCCAGATCTGAGTGGCACTATGTGCCCACAAATTATTATTTAAGTAAAATAGTTCCCCTACCTTTATGGAAAAGACAAGAGTCCCAGACGGATAATTACGACAACAGAAATGCTTAAGCTGAAGCGCAAGGTAGGCAGACTCCTGTGCTGTGAAACCAAGGGAGAGGCAGACAGCTAAACAATCCTTCTTGGCAGGGTGCATGCTACCTGAAAGAAATGTAAAAGTGTGTAACTGTTCAATCTGTAAATGTAAAGGGTGGTTGGAAGCTGGTATTGGCTTTACTTGATGAAGTCACTTCAAGCCTCCTGATGACACATATTTAGTCTTTTTGAGAGGTATTTCATGGGATTCACCAGTTGAGCTGCTAAGTGTGTGCTTTTAAAGGACAGTTAAAAACATTGCACTCCATACATTCTGGTTATTACTAAAATCTGTATTTGGAAGTCCTTTTTTATCTTAAAACATTTTTCTGTATTTTATAGCATCCTGATACTGTGTGTAATGGAAGTTTATAATAATGACTTACATATTCACAGTGCTTTCTGTCACAGCCTGGGACCTCGTAGCACTAAACATACACAAGTCCAGTGGTGGTTGGTGATTGCAAAAAGTGGTGGATGGAAGTCTATACACAGAATTGCACTACACACTTGAGCAAAGCGAGCTAACCTGAAGCCTCATGTTCTCAGGCAAGGCTTGGCTGGGGAGAGAGGGTGAACATAGATGTTCATTTTTATTCAAC
The DNA here is from genome assembly GCF_964261635.1 of Lissotriton helveticus. Lineage (NCBI taxonomy): Eukaryota > Metazoa > Chordata > Amphibia > Caudata > Salamandridae > Lissotriton > Lissotriton helveticus. The sequence goes on from NC_136072.1 coordinate 730,392,298, forward strand.
TCAATAGTTTTATTTTTATTGACCTTGAGAGGATGAAAGGCTGAGTGGAGCACTGGAGGTCAAACCATGGGGTCAAATACAGATCATCAGCCATGTCTGAAGACTTAGAGGATGCATTAGTACAATGGACCTTCAGATCCAGCTAAGAGGCAAGAGGCCTGTGACTGACCAGATTCCCTTCGAATTTTCACCAGCATTACCAGCATATGCTCAGCACAATTTATCACGAACTCACATTCATCCATCCGCCCATACACTCTCATTCCCCTACTGAGCCATCCACACCTATCCACACACTCACCCATTCTGCCATTCACCAACTCATTCATACTCATTCAAGCACCCAATCATACATTCTCATCTAACTACCCTCCCATTCCTTCACATAAATCACATTGCCTCACCCACTAACGGTTGCATTTTCAGTTATTGAAATATGTTATTGAAGGCAGCAGGTTGCATTTCAATCAAATCATGGTGTTTTAATGCACTCTTGTTTACCCACCCTATCATACCCAGAGTCATTCACCCAGTTACTCTTTCAACTACTCTTCATCATCATTCACCTATTTATCTACCCGGTTCAACATTTCATTCACTTCACCCACCTTACATCATTCACTTAACTACTCATATCCACCCATCCGCATCAAGCTTCCCACTCTCAATCAACCAATTCCTATAACCAGTCATCACTTTTACATAGCCACCCAGTCAGCCCCCACATTCAAAGACTTACCCAGTCACACTAACACACCAAACATCACTCATTGAGTAGGCAGCAGTTTCATTAATAAAAAGCTACATTTAGTGGCTTTGTTAGTGTTTATTTTATTTTCCCGGCAGATTACATCTACATGTCCTCTGTCACAACAGTAAGCATATATAATCTTCAAGGGAGATAAAAACAACCAAATTTAGGTGTATAAAGTGTTTTGACTGACCCAACTGGTGCTGTAGAGGAGACAGTGCAGCAGTTAGAAAGGGAAAAAAAAGAGAGAAGAAAGAACAGATTTTTACTTTTTTCTCTCTACTTCCTTGACCAGTTTTTTGAGGCAGCCGCTGATCTGGTCATCTGACTCGAAAAGATCACACTCGTCAGCATCAGATCTAGGCTTCATATCCATGCTCTGCTGAGTATTAATGGGTTTTTCCTAGCCATGAATACTCTAAATTAAACGTGACCGGACTTCACAGACTGACGAAATAGGTTTGCCTGTGTCCACTTTCACATGCTTTCTAAACCCACTCTTTCCCAACTTATCACAGACTGGGGTGTGATCAGTAAAGTTGCTGGCCACACCTCCCCCTGTGGCGAGAAGTTAAAGGTTGGGGTAAGTGTTTCTGAGTGGCATGCAAACGTGTAAAGCCAGGGCTTAAAAGCAAAACACCCAGGGGCATATTATCAAGAGGAGCGATAGAGAATTATCTCCGCTGTAGCGGCAGTTTTTGGCCGCTAAGCGGCGATAATTCTATCGCCCTATTAGCAAGCTGTCGCTAACCGCAGTTAGCGACAGCTTGTAGGCGATAGCGAGCGGTTTGGGGCCCGCTTTGCATGTCAGCGATATTTATTGCTAATGACATGCAAAGTGGGCGTACCCGACCTGTTAGCGACTGAAAGCAGTCGCTAACATCGCTATCGTCTATTACCAACACATGCGTAGCGATGGAAATATTCGCGCTAAGCGCGAATATCTCCAAAAACTAACACCTGCTCAGACCAGTTCTTAGCCATTATATCCAATGGGAAGTGGATATAATGGCTAAGACCCTGTTTGCGATAATGCATGAATATCGCTGTTTTCTCAGCGATATTCACGGATTTTGCCGCTATCGCCGGGAATTTTATCGCTTTTGAGATAAACATTGCTAATAGCATGTAATCTCAGCAATAAAAACCGGTGATGTGCGGCGATAAAAAAATTGCCGCTAACCCTACTTAGCAATAAATATCGCTATTTGTTGATAATATGCCCCTAAATGCTGTTTTTAATCGGCATTCTAGATGGAGGTGGAAAAATTAAATCAAAATCATGGTGCTGTGAGGAAAGACAAGGGCTGTGCATGAGTAAGCCCACCTAGTGCTGAATCAGTCATGTCCTGAAGAAGGTGCAGGCCTAGTAAAAATGGTGAGTTAGTTGACCTTAATTTTAATATTGTTTATTTACTTAAGCTGTCATACTACAAAGGTATTGAATAAAAAAAAAGGAGGTGCAGCCCCTGCGCTCATATACAGGAGCACCTGCTGCCCAACTCTCTAATTTCCACTGCACCAACCAGGATTAAATTCTGTGGCTCTCTAGTTAGACACAGACCTCTGCAGTGTGTTAACTAACAGAGCTTTCATTATGTACGATGGTGCATTTCCCACTGATTAGCTTAACTTGCACGTATTTAAGCTATGTTACTTTATATGAAGGTAAAAAACTGAAATAAATTGCAGATTATTTTGTGTTTTTTAACTACGCCTATGACCCACTCTCACTCACCCCGCCTCCTTTGTGTTTTTTAACTACGCCTATGACCCACTCTCACTTACCCCGCCTCCTTTGTGTTTTTTAACTACGCCTATGACCCACTCTCACTTACCCCGCCTCCTTTGTGTTTTTTAACTACGCCTATGACCCACTCTCACTTACCCCGCCTCCTTTGTGTTTTTTAACTACGCCTATGACCCGCTCTGATTTCAGCCGCCTTACATTTTGTAATGCACTTTTACCACAAGTATTTGAGGAGCTTTGCACTGTGCCTTTCTTGGGAAGGAGGAACGCGAACTCATGCAATCTGCTCACAAAGTGATCACGAATAACCCATTTCGACAGCAAAAGCCCCATGTACAAGTTCAGTGTGATAATAAAAAACGTCCAGACGCAGCGCGTACATAGGTGAAGAAGGAACAGAAGTTGGTTGCAAGCAGTAAATCACGTTTTCACTGACGGCTAAATTACGTAATAGCTGTGCATATTTGAGCTATACTTTAGAGTCAATGTGTAGATTAACAGAGAAAGTTTAATAGGTTTTTACTGCCGAGAACTGAACTTTTATAAGCCTCACGTTGTGGTTTATTAATGAGCAAGCTGTTAAATGATAGATCTACATTTAGTCCACACGGTGGCAGTACTATCCACTGAATGGAAGGCATAAAAGAAAAACAGTAACATTGAGGGGTAAAAATGTAAATATTTCAAAAGTCGTTAAGAGTAGGCGTCATACACTCTCCTGTGTAAACATGCTAGAGTGGTCAGAGTATTAGCTGTGCATACAGTCCTTTATTTTAGTGCGTGAATGTCCCCCCTACCCTGGCCACTTCACATCTTAAGTATATAATCTGAAAGAAGTGAGTGTTGCATGTGTGATCGTGCTCCTGGTGTGAATGTGGGTGGCTCTTCCCACCTAAGGAATTTACTACTACCCCTTTCAGAGATCTGATGCTCTTAATAATCCAAAAGTGAGTGTTTTAATAATGTAGATTTTCCTAGTACCTATGACGGAAAGTCTTAATTTTATTAAAGACACGGAGGGGAGTATTATGCCTTCTTTTCTTGCTTTATTTCAAATAGTAGCAAGATAAGCAAAAAACCACAACACCCAGAAGGCACAGCAGAACAACTACTGGCCAATGGGGTTAAAGAAAACAAATAACAACCAATCGCAACATAAGTACTATATATGGCCAGTTCTGACCGCTAGTAGCCCTCTTTTCTTGTGCGAGAAGGTCAGTAAGAATGCATAAACAGTGGAATTAAGGAAAACAAAATGCAAAATGTCAATATCCAAGTAAATAGATCCTGAAGGAAAACCAGAACTGCAGGATAATGATGAAGGAAAGTCGAGAGGAAGTGTGTCGAGGATCCAGTTGAAGGAAGGGAGTCCACAGAAGCAGCCGCTGTCCTAAAAGGAGGCTGGTGGCAAAGCCGGAGTTCCTAAGGGTGGGAAAACAAACATTAATTAGTAATGATGTGGTGGGATAATACTCGCCTCCGTGTCTTTAATAAAATTAAGACTTTCCGTCATAGGTACTAGGAAAATCTACATGTTATGGCAAGACCGGAGTCTCCTATTATGCTTGTTCAAAGCATATTAACCACCAATGAAGAAGTAGTAACAAAAGGTTTACAATAAAACGCCTTGAAAACAGTATCATTAGACCAATCTGCTGATTTCAGGATATCTTCCAAACGAGAGCCTGCCCAAAAGGCTTTAGAGGCCATAGCACCCCTAGCGGAGTGAGCACCAAAAGCAGAAATGTCAATGCCCATGAGGGACATGATCCAACGCACCCAACGGGCTAAAGTGGCGGAGGAAACAGGAAGATGGGGTTTACGAAAAGAAATGAGCAATTGCGAATGAGAGGAAGTGCTGAGATCAGCAGTTTTCTGTTCTTAAACTTTTAGGCATTGACCAACACAAAGTTGAGGCTGGGAAGGGAAATAGGGATAAAACACAGATTAACATCCCATAAAAAGAAATACTTAGCCAACGGAAGTTTTGAAAATCGAATTCCTCGAAGAAGGCGACACACCAAAGGGTGAGTACCTACCGGCTTGTTGTCAATGGGACAATGGTTAAGAGAAATAGCGGATCTGTAGAGGTTGACTGTGCGATAAGATTTACCAGCGCTAGCCTCCGAGGCTAGAAAGTTAACCACAAAACTCATAGGGGCTGAAAAGGGATCGACAGACCATTCCAGACACCAGCTTGACCATAAAGCCCAAGCTGACTTGTAGGCTCTGGAAGTGCCAGGGGCCCAAGCTTGGCTGATAAAGAGTGAAGCTTCCTGTGAAATGATGACGTCAGAAGTGGAAGACTGGAAATTTTCCATGTTGATAGAACTAGGGATCGGTCCAGGATCATGACGTGGGGAAGACCCTGAGGGTCTAGGAGGAGATCTTTGCTTTAAGGGAGAAGCACCGGAAAGTCCACAGCAAGTTCCATGAGCGAAGGAAACCAGATTTGAGATTGCCTGAAAGGAGTTAGAAGAACAAGGGAGGTCGACTGACGTCGAACTTGGGCAAGCACTCTGTTGATCATAAAGAATGGAGGGAAAGCATAATTGAGGTGAAGGGACCAGTCCTGAAGGAAGGCATCCGTCGCCAGAGCGAGAGGATCCGGTCGCCAACTGAAGAATGCGGGTAGTTGGGAATTAAGACGGGAAGCAAAAAGGTCTATAGAGAAAGGGCCCCATTTTTGCGAGAGAGAAAGAAACACGGAGGGAAGAAGCCTCCAATCGCTTGAATCTCGGAGATAACGAGAGTGCCAATCTGCAATGGCGTTGAGATTGCCTGGCAGGTACTCCGCTCGGAGGGACAGTTTGTGCTGAAGGCAGAACTCCCAAAGGCTCTTTGCTAGTTCTGCGAGAGGTTTGGATTTTGTGCCACCGAGGTGGTTTATGTAGCGGACCGCAGAAACATTGTCCATCCGAAGAAGAATGGAACAGCTTGTCTTGTTTTTCGCTAGACTGCGAATTGCAGAGGAGCCTGCCAGCATCTCTAAACAATTGATGTGCAACGACGACTCCTCTGGAGACCATGTACCTCCAGTCGAGATTGAACCACATCGGGCGCCCCAACCCGACAGACTGGCATCTGATTCTAACACAATATCTGGGGCCATAGCGAAGATCGTTCTTCCGTTCAACGCATTTAAATGGTCTATCCACCATTGTAGTTCGAGACGAGACTCTTGGTCTAACTGAATGAGATCTGAATACGTCAGTACTTGGCGGAGATGCTTTATCTTCAAACGCAGCAGGGCGCGATAATGAAGAGGTCCGGGGACGATGGCTTGGATAGACGCTGACAGAAGACCCACAATTCTTGCAAGTGATCGAAGGGACACCTCGGAGAGACGAAGAACTTGACATATCTGTGACCGAATGGCTGAGACTTTGGTTTGCGGAAGGTAAAGAGAGGCGGTGGATGAATCCACGCGGAAGCCCAGAAACTCTATGCTTTGAAAAGGAACTCACATGGATTTTTCCGAATTGATAAGGAAGCCAAGCTCGAGAAGAAGAGACTGAGTATCTTTGAGATTGGAAAGAAGAGCAAGATATCGTCCAGATAAATGATGAGACGAATACCTAGCGACCGAAGGTAAGACACCACAGGTTTCATCACCTTGGTGAAGCACCAAGGAGCGGAAGAAAGACCGAAAGGAAGCGAACAAAACCGGTAACTGACACCGAGCCACTGAAATTGTGGATATTTCGTGTGAGAGTCGTGGATGGGAATTAAGGGATAGGCATCTTGCAGATCTAGTCTGACCATCCAATCGGATAGACGTAAGGCGTCTCTGAGATGGATGATGGTCTCCATCTTGAAGTGACGATAAACCACGAACTGGTTGAACCACTTGAGATTGATGACAGGACGAACATTTTTGTTCTTTTTCCGAACCAAAAAGAGAGATTTTAGGAAACCCGAGGGGTCGAAGGGAGCAATCTGGATAGCTTGTTTGAGAAGGAGATTTTGAACTTCTTGCGAAACGAGCAGAGCGACGTCTGCGGAAAAAAACAACGGAGGAGGAAAAGTAGTCTGGAAAGGAGGAGCCTAGAATTCTATGAGATAGCCTTGGGCAGAATTGAGGACCCACGGATCTGCTGTGAGGGTGCGCCACCTGTGAAGAAAAAGAGCTAGTCGACCTCCAATAGGAGGTGAGGGGCCTACCTTGAGTGTTGACATTGTTGCTGTTGTTTCGGACGCCTTTCTGTCCTCGGCCACGGAAGCCACGACCTCGTTGGGGATAGAACTGTGGCTTGTATTCTTGATAGCCGGAATTGGCAGCACCTCTGGAACCTTGGTTTTGATAGCCACGGCCAGAAGAGCGGTTCCTGCCTCTGCCGGCCCTGCCAAAAACCTGAGGGTCGAAAACTTTTTTGATGGAGAATTGCGTTTTGTCTAGGGAAGCAAACGTAGAGACATAGCGGCTGAGATCCTTGACAAGGGAATCACCAAAGAGAAGTCCGTCAGCCTTCACACCAGGATCCTGGGTAGCCAGGTTCGCCAACTTTGGGTCTAACTTGATCAGCAGTCCCTTGCGGCGCTCATGAATGATCGCGTCATTAGCATTGCCCAAAAGACAAAAGGACCTTTGGATCCACAGAGAGACGTCCTCAGGATTGAGGTCAGAACCCTCCAGGCGAGCCGCTTCAGCCATGTCCAGAACCCGGGCCAAGGGACCAACAACATCTAGAAGTTTGTCCTGACAGGTGGACCATGCCCTGTCAACACCTTTGCGAGGGTCCTTGCCAAATTTCGAAAAGAAAGTAAGGAGAGGCTGATCTATGGAAGGAGTCACAGTAATATGACATGGTAGGGAAGGTTTGGGGCATTCGGACTTGAGTTTCGCTCTAGCAGACTTGTCCAAGGGAAGACGTAGCTTTGAGGATATATATTTTCCCACATGAGGGTCGGGAAACCATTCCGTAGAATTGGAGTGTCTGATGGACGAGCGATCAAACATAGGGACGCCCTCCGTGTCAAGAATGGGTTGGGACGCAAAAGCATCAAGTCTGGCTTTCTTGGGGGAAGGAGGATCAACCAGATCAAAAAGGTCTGCCAGGTTATCAGTGTCACCCATATCATCGTCATCTGTGTCTAGAATTGTGTCAATGACCAGCTTCTTAGGAACCTCCACATTTTTAACCTTGGTCTTACTTTTACCCACAGTAACTTTAAACTCCTCCTTGGTAGGAGGCCTGGGAGGAACCACGTCCTCAGTCGTATGCGAGGAGTTCTCGCGACTCAAATGTGACACATTTTTCAAGACAGAAGTGGAAGGTACCAGTTTACGTTTTCTGCTTTCCCCCGCAGAGTGGGCCAAAGCTTTGGTCATGAGGCTCATGAGGGAATTTTCCATGTGTTTAGAAACACGATGCATAGAAGCCTCTACAGCTGTTTCCACAGAATGGATGTATGACATTACAACACATGCTATTACAACGCATGCCTTTACGACGCAAGTTTTACAATGCAACTTTTACAACGACTTGCATTGGGGGGCGCTGGATAGTGAATAGTTTAATTTACTATTCCAACTCCAGTCCCCGTGGATAGTAGGGAAGGTGTTGGAAACTATTCCCTATCCTAGAGTGCCCCCCAGCGCAAGTCGTTGTAAATGTTGCGTTGTAATGGTTGCGTCGTAAAGGTACTTCATGGTAACAGTTGCGTTGTAAAGGATGTTTACCCCACAGAATTGTTAATAAACTGACTGAGGTCACTCTTGAAAGCCTCGCTTTCATCATTATCCAGCTCTGGGAAGCTTGGAATTTCCATTACAAATAAGGCTGTACTGGCAGTGAGGAAAGAGTTAATGGAAGTGGGTCTGGAGAATGAGGGCGTGAACAAGGCAGGAACGAGTAAAAACACTCCCCCGGGGTGGGCACAGTGTCCGAAGAGGAAAGGGAAGGTGACCGGCTGTGGAGCAGGAGCAACACGGAAACACCGGCTGAAACGCAGTGAGGAGCTAAGGAAAAGCGAGGACAGAAAGTGTGCGCGGCGGGAGAGACCAACCGCTGCAGCGCGCGAGGGGGGAAAAATGGACCCGGAGGCGGGAACCGCTCCGAAATGAAGAAAGCGCGAAAAGCGCTCGTATGGTACCAAATGAGCTCACAAAGTTAACAAATACATATGAAAACACTGTAAATGCGAGATAAAATAGCAAGCATGACTTATCTGACTGCGTAGCAGCAAGAAAAGAGGGCTACTCGCGGTCAGAACTGCAATATATAGTACTTATGTTGCGATTGGTTGTTATTTGTTTTCGTTAACCCCATTGGCCAGTAGTTGTTCTGCTGTGCCTTCTGGGTGTTGTGGTTTTTTGCTTATCTTGCTGCTATTTGAAATAATGGTACAAAAGGGGGTGGTGATGGACGGAGCATCTGAACCAATCAAACACTCACACCCAGTCAAAAGATCTGGGTTTGAGTCATCACCGTTCTTTAGCCCACTCTGCCACCCCAGTTCAGACATGGCTATATGCAAATCAGTCTGACCCTGTGCCTCATGGGAACAGTCCAGCCCGAACTGCCAAGCCATGCCTTCCCTGGACTGGAAACAAGCTTCCGAGGACCGGTTTCTGCCCGGCTTGCTTGAATCCAGTGGCAAAGTGAGCAAGGGACTCACGTCTGAGCATACCCTGCCACACTTATGGTGGCCAAAGCGGTACAAAAGGGGGTGGTGATGGACGGAGCATCTGAACCAATCAAACACTGGATTCAAGCAAGCCGGGCTGAAGACGGCTGGAATGCCAGAAACCGGTTCTCGGAAGCTTGTTTCCGGTCCAGGTAAGACATGGCTTGGCAGTTCGGGCTGGACTGTTCCCATGAGGCACAGGGTCAGACTGATTTGCATATGGCCATGTCTGAACTGGGGTGGCAGAGTGGGCTAAAGAACGGTGATGGATTAAACCCAGATCTTTTGACTGGGTGTGAGTGTTTGATTGATTCAGATGCTCCGTCCATCACCACCCCCTTTTGTACCGCTTTTGGCCGCCATAAGTGTGGCAGGGTATGCTCAGACGTGAGTCCCTTGCTCACTTTGCCACTGGATTCAAGCAAGCCGGGCTGAAGACGGCTGGAATGCCAGAAACCGGTTCTCAGAAGCTTGTTTCCGGTCCAGGGAAGACATGGCTTGGCAGTTCGGGCTGGACTGTTCCCATGAGGCACAGGGTCAGACTGATTTGCATATAGCCATGTCTGAACTGGGGTGGCAGAGTGGGCTAAAGAACAGTGATGGATTAAACCCAGATCTTTTGACTGGGTGTGAGTGTTTGATTGATTCAGATGCTCCGTCCATCACCACCCCCTTTTGTACCGCTGTCCTCACTTGATGCCCTTGTGCTGCCTTCGCGTTGCGCTTGGCCGCCATCTTGGGGGTGGTGGTTGTCGACCGTGCCACCTGCTTGAGCGCTCTAGCGCTTGCCAGGACTCCAGGTGAGCCGGTATTTAAGACGAGCACGCAGGTTGCTCGTTCTTGAGAAAGGTGCATGCCTGCGCGCTATGCTGCCAGCGATCTAAGCGTGGAGCGCTTACTAATTCTATTTTAAATACCGTTTTTTACTTTGCATTTAAAACTCCGTTTTTCCTGGTTTTAATATTTCTACAATTGTGCCCACATTCCTGCACTATAAATCGTGCCCTCACCGCTTTTGTGCGGAGTCTGCTGTCCTCACTTGATGCCCTTGTGCTGCCTTCGCGTTGCGCTTGGCCGCCATCTTGGGGGTAGTGGTTGTCGACCGTGCCACCTGCTTGAGCGCTCTAGCGCTTGCCAGGACTCCAGGTGAGCCGGTATTTAAAGCTCGCACGGGCCGCGCAGCGGTGACGCGCAGCGGTAGCGCCTGACTCTCGCCTGAGTCAAGCCAGAGTCTGCCCGTCTGCGCCCGTCAGCGCTAAGGAAGTGCGGGGTGCGGCAGACCTCTTACATCTCTGCTATGGCCTCTTCCATCGTCAGGTATGGTAGAGCAGACTTATTGGCCTTACGTGACCGACTCTCTATCTGTCCCCTTCCGCCTGTAGCGCTGCTAAGGGGCCCGTATCGGTGCACTTGTTGTTGTTGGCGCCTGCCTCCCCCTTCCCGCGTCCGCTCCTTACAATTCTCATCCCGGCAGATTAACGTGTCGGGGGTGAATACTGTTAGTATATACAGTCTAAATGTCAGATCTCTGGCCAAACACCAGGCGGAGATCCTTGATATTGTCACCACTGACTCCCCGGATGTGTTTTTCATGACCGAGACATGGCTTCAAGATGCTGACACTGCGATTTTAAACCTTGCTTTCCCCCCTGACTATACCGTGGCCACCCTTAACCGCGGCTCGCGAGGTGGTGGAATTGCAATGGCTGTGAAACGTCGCTTTCCTTATGAATGGAAAGAACTAAAACTTCCGGGCTGCGAATGTGCCCGTTTTAGAATCTCTCTCTCCCACCGCTACAGCTTTTCAGGTCTTTTAATATATCGGCCTCCGGGCTGCGACGCTGCCTTTAGGGCCGCTCTCCCGGACGTCAGCAGCATCGAAGCTCTTGGCTGTGCGAATTTTAATGTGGTGGGTGACCTCAATCTGCACCTTGACTGCGTATCCCAACCCTCTATTAAGAGTTGTCTAGCAGATCTAGAAGCCTTGCAGCTCCTACAGAAAGTGTTGGCCCCCACCCACTCAGGCGGGCACATATTGGACCCGTTCTTCACTTCTTTAGAGGACATTACTATATGCCCACCTGTCCAGCTGACATGGACAGACCACATGTTGGTGAAGGCAGTGATTCCCGTAGCAGATCCCCTCTTCGTGGGGCAGAATAAAACCTCTCTTTCCCGCCAGTGGAGCAAATTAAAACTAGAAGACTTTTACCTTATACTAGGAAAGACACCCCTACCTCCTCCCCCCGATGCTGATTGTGGGTATGACTCATTCTGCAATTGGATTGGCTCGGCCTTGGACTCCCTTATTCCCCTTGTGCGCTCTAAGTGCCGGACCAATGCCCATAGTCCGTGGTACGATGAGACCCTGTCGTCTCTCAAGAGAAAGTGTAGGCAAGCAGAAAGACGTTGGAGGAAAGCTTATGACCCCGTGCTCAAAACCTGCTACCTTACTCTATCCAAGGCATATCATAGAGCGGTCTGTCGAACACGTGCCGTATATTATGCGCAGGAGTTTCGGAACAGCCCTAACCCCTTTAAATTAATCTTCAAGGTCCTAAAGGACCTAACAACTAAGAGGGCTTCTGCCGCAGAAATTTGCACAGACTCTCATTGTGAGAGCCTGGCCTTGTTTTTTGTTCAAAAGGTGCAAGTACTCTATCGCACCTTTCCAACTATCATGTACCGTCCGGACTTAAGTGATTGTCCAAAGATCAATAGTATGACCTTGGATATGCTGGCCCCCCTATCTGAAGAGGGTTTTGACCTATTGAGCCAAAAAATTAAATCTGGCTCTCCTGCTGACCCCCTCAAACCGGACCTGTTCAGAAACATGCAGGCCATATGTCGCTCCCCCTTGTTGGCCCTTATAAATATGTCATTGGCCTCAGGGACTGTGCCCACCAAATGGAAGCAAGCGGTAGTTACACCGATCCTAAAAAACCCTACCCTTGATCCTATAAAACCTGAGAACTATCGCCCCATCTCACTGCTGCCGTGGGCTGCTAAAGTTACTGAAGCCCACGTGAATGGGATCCTGGCCGACCATCTTGCCAAAGCTAACATCTTGGATCCCACGCAAAATGGATTTCGTGCTGGCCACAGCACGGAGACCGCCTTGTTATACATGGTTGAACATCTGCGCTCCGTGCTGGACACCGGACGAACAGCGGCACTCCTGTTGTTAGATCTGAGTGCCGCCTTCGATACGGTGTCCCACGAAATCCTGTTGCAGCGGTTAGAGGAAGCTGGGGTCAGGGGTCTGGCTTTAGGGTGGTTCCGCTCCTTCCTTTCCAATAGATCTTTCCAGGTTGCGATACCACCCGGTAAATCCACCTCTCACCCGCTCACGTTGGGGGTCCCACAGGGATCATCTCTGAGCCCCACTCTTTTCAACCTTTATGTGGGGCCGCTGGCTGCGGTAGTCAAACGCTGGGGCCTGACAATGGTGTCCTATGCGGATGACACGCAGCTGGCGGTCACACTAAGTGGGGACTCAGCTGTGGACGCCCTCAATTTCTGTGAGGGGTTGCGTGCGGTGGCCAATTGGATGACCCAGAACTGTCTCCAATTGAACACAATGAAGACAGAGGTGATGGTGGTTGGGAAGCAACCTGGATGGTGGAATAACAACTGGTGGCCCCCCAAGCTAGGAATGATCCCTTCTCCTGTTATGGAGCTAAAAAACCTCGGGGTCTGGCTGGACCCTACACTCAGCTTTACCTGCCAGACTAAGAAAGTGGCGGCCTCTTGTTTTAGCACCATTAGGGGTATCAGGCCGGTGCTTAAATTCTTCGATGCCCCTACTAGACAGCTTGTGGTCCAGGCCTCTGTTCTATCCAGGATAGACTATGCCAGTGCTCTGTTAGCTGGCACGAATAAGGCTGAACTTCTGCGGCTACAACGAGTGCAGAATGCCGCCGCAAGAGCAATTTTTGGGTTGCCCAAACGTTGCTCAGCGTCTAGAGTTCTGCAAACGCTCCATTGGTTACCTGTTGCTCGGCGGATTGAGTTTAAGGTGCTCTGCCTGGCCTTTAAAATTTTGAAGGGCATGGCTCCACCTATTCTCATGAATTTACTGACCCCATATGTCCCCTCTCGCTCTTTGAGATCGATGGGTCAGAATCTGGCTGTTGTGCCTCGTTTTTTGCTGAGCAGGATTGGAGGCCGCTCCTTCCGAGTAATAGCCGCCAAGCTATGGAACACTCTCCCTAATGAAACCCGTGCTTTGGAAGACCTATTCCAGTTCAGACGTGTCTTCAAAACCTTTCTTTTTAATAAGACTCCCTGATTCTGCTGCATTCTGTGATGTTGTGTATACCTTTCTCTGCGCCAGGACGCCCCTTTGCTGGGGCAGCTGTGCGCGGTATAAAAACCATTAACATAACATAACATAACATTTGAAATAAAGCAAGAAAAGAAGGCACAATAGGAGCCTCCGGTCTTGCCATAAAATTGTAGGTCAAAGTGTCATGGTCATAACTGCAAAGTTTATAGGCTGCTCACTGTGACATTTTCATGTTTTTACCTCACTTATGAGTGAGGATTCAACTGCCAAACATGTAACAAACAGTGACACTTTCTTGCTTAAAACAAGCAATAACATCTGCGGACAGAGGTAAATATCAGAAATTGCACCCCTATGAAAAATGAGCAGATATAAAAAGATCTTGATACTGTTTCAAAACCCTGAACAATGCAAGGTCACAAACCTCCTATATGAAACAGTAAATCTGTGTGCACTTTTTGTGGCAGCCAATCACATACTGTATGCATAACTGCCAAGGTTTCAGATTGCTTATGTGTGTCATTTTCATAATTTCAGTGTAATTATGAGTGACATTCAAGGACTATGAGTGACACTTTCTTGCGCATAGTATAATGTCACCCACACTTAGTAGTAGCCTGGCACAGCCCACAGCCTAGGTTGAACACCTGTTTCTGCGCAGGGTGGCAGAGAAACAATAAATTAAACAAAGATTCCCTGCCTTAGCCAGCCGGTGGCGACCCGGACTGGACGTCCTGGCTTCTCCCTTGCAGGCAATCAAATTAATGGCATGCTCAGATCATGATCTGTTGACAGAGTGTGGGACCGACATGACAGACATGTGGGTCCCGAGGCCGACGACTGGATGTGAGAGGGGCCCCAGAGTGAATCATGCTTTCAGCTGCCTGATAGCTGAGCTCTGAAGCCTCAACAGCAGCTGTAACTTCACTTGAAAGCTCATCATGATCATGACGCATCACATGCTCTTAAAAGTAAATTAAATTATTACGATTTTTGGAGAAGGGGGTAGTGACACAAAAGTAGAATTAAAATATTAGGAAGATATTGGAGAATGTAGTCAGTAAAATATACAGTTCTGTTCGCTATGCCACATCTCATCCCAGTACAGTTCTCCAATTAGGTCCCTCTTTTCTTGCAGTTTACACTGACCCAGTTTTTGGCATGTATTTAGGAGCTTTGTTTTGTGGCTGGACATCCACATCGTCTAATACTATGGCCTGAGCAGGGGGTGCTTATTACATTAATTAGGCGGTGTGTGGGTTTTGTGTTTCAGTCTTCAAGTTCAAGTTCAAGTTCAAGTATTTATATAGCGCACTACTCACCCAGAGGGTCTAAAGGCGCTTGGGGGGGAGGTCATTATTTATCGAATAGCCAGGTTTTAAGTTCTTTTCTGAAGGAGATGTGGTTCTGTGTAAGGTGAAGGTGAGTGGGGAGTGAGTTCCAGGTCTTGGCCGCCAAGTAGGAGAAGGATCTACCTCCCATGGTGGATCTTTGGATACGCAGAACTGCGGCGAGGCCTTGATTGGATGATCTTAGTTGGCGGGTGGGTGTGTAGAAGGATAGTCGAGTGTTGAGGCATTCGGGCCCTATTTTGTAGAGGGCATTGTGTGCGTGGGTGAGGAGACGGAATGTTATTCTCTTGTTGACAGGAAGCCAGTGAAGGTCTTTCAGGTGGCTGGTGATGTGATCTTGGCGAGGGATGTCCAAAATGAGTCTCGCTGATGCGTTTTGGATGCGTTGGAGTTTATTCTGTGATTTGGCTGTAATTCCGGCGTAGAGTCTTCAAGTCTCTGAACTTCTTTTGGCTTGCAGATGAGTTTCTGTGATAGCAGGATATTTCCACATCATAATATATTGAAAATCCTGTACCTCTCATTCTACACTACCGCCATCTTGTGGCCTTTGAAAAACAGTACTCAGAGCTCATGCATCCGTCCCAGCAAAGTGAGAAACTGTAACTGCGCAGTTTTATCGCACTTCAGGACACATTGCTTTTGCGTGACAATCTCAGGCCTTGCTGTAAAATTACTGGAAATGCGTTATTCTAACACGAGATGCATGGCACTTGGCAGGGCTGTGTGTAATACACATAATGACTGTCCCATTCACGATGTTTTCAGTCAAACACACACACCTCTACCTTACATTATCCAATGAGGTTTCATAATGTAAAACAGCGCATTTCCAATGTATCTTTTATTTTAAGTGTGCAATGTTATCTATCACTTGAAAGTGGAGGCCAACAAAAAAATGACTGAATAGAAATGTTTTGTCTTTTTTAACCTCATCTTCCTCTCTGACACTGACCATATTGCATCACTTAAATGTGTCAAGTGCTCACCTGTGCTAGACTCACCTGTGGTAACCGGCCAGCAGAGAGCATCTTTGAATCTGGTGAGCTGGACTGGGCTGTAGATTGTGCTGAGATTGCAGGCGGAGGGCGCGATAGGCCAGCCTGCTCTTGGCGTTGAATGGTGATGGTCACTGCCTCTCACTGTTATGATGTGCTCTGACTGAGGTGTCCAGCTGCCTTCACACCCAGTCTCTTGTGGTTGCTGCTGCTGAGGCATTGTCCTTCTGGTGTATCTCTATTGTCACAGTCTCAAAATTCCTTGGAGGAGTGAGTCCTGGCTGCAGCAGTAGGTGAGGGTAGGCTAATGCATTTTGGTGCGATGTAGACACCAGCACCAAAATGCATTAGTGCAACCTCTGATGCATGCTAGTTGGCAGGGTTGTGTGCTAATGGGAAGACTAGATAATCACTTGTGAGACTCCATTAACCTCATGAGGGATGCTGAGGAGGGCGAAGAGTGAAACTGTGTCCCCTACTGTTACACTCATGCCTAATTAGTGAGAGTTTAGGTGCCAGTATAAATACTCTTCACAAAGCAGATGCTCTTAAGGCTGCCCTGGTGCTTAACACTTGAGACCATATTTATTTGTGTGCTTAGGATTGGCCCCTTCACAATGCCAGCTGTTGTGCCTACTTAGCCATTATGGAGCCTAGTCAGGAGGGCATTTTATGATACCTTAAAGTGTACGGTGTGAGCGACAAGCCTTCAGTGTACATGTGCTGTGTGCTCAATGCCTATGTACTTGAGCAAAAAAACAGAGAATTTCCCAGAAGCTTTCTAAGTGTTTTTCCATCAGAAGAGAATAATTGTATTACCTGTTCTTAAAGCACACTCCACAAATTAAGTTGAGTGTTTGTGCTTATAAAACAGGTGCTACTATTACACCATTGTTAAGCTCAAAAGAAGGGCTATCCAAGCACAGGCAACAGCATGTGCACCCAGGGAGTCTATTGTTAATATGTAAGCTTTACTTATCATTTTTTAAGGTTGCAGTAACTCCCCATCCGATTATGCCACACCCCTTCATTTTTCAAGACCACATTTAGAGTTTGGCAAATAGGGTACCCTGTCAGTCCACCTCATTCAGAGACAGGCAGACCTTCAGTATTCCTTCGACAAAGCCCCCATTGGTTACGTCAACAGAATACTTCCTCTGACGGCCCAACAGAGTACGGGTGGGCGGAAAAAGGATATTACACCATCCACCATTTTTAGGATTGACAGTGTAATGCCTTTTTTACCTGTAAAACCTGCTGAGAGAGACAGTATAAAACCAACAATGACACCCACACCCTGGAGTAAAAACTCCCATGGTGTGGAAGGTCATTAGTTTTTTTTTGGTCAAAAACAAACTCCCATTTTGGAAGTTTGTTTTTAAAAAATAAAAAAGTGTCAATAGTCTGATGTACAGATGTCAACGTTGATGGAGACCTTACACCAAACATTTAGTAAATTGAAAGAAACTGCTGTGACAACGCTCCATTTCTGTATACAGAAATAACAGCAGGGTTGGCGACCTGAGGTTCTGTAATTCTCGAGTCTGACTCCATTTTGTTCTGTGCCACCATTTTGTGTTGCCCTCACGTAGGCCTGTAAAGGTAGCCTGGCGAACAAAGTGGCCTGGCCTTCTTAGTTCATCTATACATTAACTAAGTTTCTTTTGACTCTGAAATAAACTGTAAGAAACTGACCTCTTCACCTGAAACTGACCTCGCAAAGCCAATTTCCCTGATCGATCTTTGTCTGAGATTGCCAATCAATGTTCAGGACATCGTTAACTTTTTAGTTTCCTTGCACATGCCTTATCTCGTTCAGCATCTGTTACTGTTTCTATTTTTATGTTTCTTCATTACATGGGTTATGCTTTCAATTATAGGTTTGTCCGGCTTGTGGAGATTGAATTTGGGACATTCCTAATAATTAACTTTTGGGTTGGGATACTGTAAATTGAGTTTTTGCTATGTGATACTTTGTTTGAAAATGTATCTTATTGGCTAGAATTTTGTGCAGTGGGTGTACATTTATAATGTGAATATTGGGTACAAAAGGAGACGTCTCGCCTTAGTAAAATGAGCAGTCTCCTGAGAATTTACACCGTGATGTATTTCTAGGATCACTGTTACTAGCTGCAGCTAATAAACTTGGTCTCTGATGCCATCCAGAAGTATTCCGTGTCTTTGAATACCAAGACAGGTGAACTCGAAGATCTTAGGCGTGCCCCTGACGCCGCTGGGTTAAACCCCGGTTCTTCAGACCATCTCTAAATTTGGTATCCAGTGTACCCTTTGGATGGTGGAGATAATGCCATCTCCCATTGCAACAGACACCACTCCATCTGCCAAACTTTAAACAAAGCAGGACCTCAGTTCTGATGTATCAGCATTGTACAGTGTTTCTTGTAGAGAAGCTGTCCTTAACTAAAAAGTAAAAATACAATACATCGAAGGCATATTGGAATTAGTATTTAAGGGGGAAAAGTTTACTTTGGTCTCGTTATACAGATCCACAGAGGATGATCCGGATATATTTGAATTTCTGGATACAGAATTGGCTAGATGACCTGAGCCAATTATATGCTGCGGGGATTTCAATATTAATAGTCCCTCAGGTTCTGAAATTCAAATTAGACAGGGGTACATTGGGCGAAAGAAAAGATCACATCGTGCTTTAGCAGCTATGGCACAACATAATGCACTGATAGACCTCTGGGCCAACCTACACCCACAGCTGGATGGTACTACATTTTTTTCAGCCCCACATAGAATTATTGTAAGGTTAGATTATTTATTGATTTCTAACTCTTTATTATCCAGAGCCCAAATTGAGAAACTCCCCCGTATAATTTCGGATCACAATCCCTTAATCTTATCTATTAACTTAGTTAATTAAATTAACTAAATTAATTAAATTAGCGGGGGCAGTGGCAAAGCAAAATTGCTGAACATTCGAGAGGGCCCTTCTTAAAGATAGTGGCTATATTAGCTATAGGAACAACTGGATTAGGGAATTCTGGATTATAAACACGGGGAGCACATCTTCAGGTAATGCCTGGGATACGTTCAAGGCAGGAGTCCAAGGCGAGACACTTGGTTACTCAATACATAAGCAGAAATTAGAGAGGAGTAGAGTGGAGGAAATAGTTAGAATTTTAAATAAGGCGGAGGAAGAGCTGAACCTACTAATTCAACAGGGTATGCCCTTGGAACAGCAATTATTAAAAATGATGTTATTAAAAGCGGAAGCAATAGAGGGCATTGCCAGTAAGACTGCAGCTAACTGTTAAACAGACATAATATCGACTCCAAAATATCGACTGGACATAATATCGAGTACAAAATATAGACTGGACAAAATATCGACTGGCCAGAATATAGACATCAAAAATATCGTTTTTAAGGTAAGTAATGTAATATCGAATGTTAAAAATATAGACAGTTAAAATATCGAAGTATATCATATAGGTAATTAAAAATATCTAATTTTTAATAGTATCTAATTTTTTATAATGTTTTTTATGTTATTATATGTGTGAAAATTGTGTATTTATGTTATAATTAATTTTAAATAATGAAATTTGTTTTTTTATTTTTTGCGTAATTAAATTCTGTAGCGGGTTGTGGGTTTATAGGGGAATAGGGTGGGAAGTAATTTAATTATAATTAATTAAATATGTAAATTTATTTATTGGTATTATTTTTTAATTAATTGTTAATTAATTTATATTTGGTAAATAATTAAATTTTAATTGGCAATTCATTTTAATTAATTGAATAATTGCTAATTATGTTAATTTTACTAATTTATTTTCCATAGCGGGTTGTGGGTTTATAGGGGAATTGGGTGGGAAGTAATTTAATTAAAATTAATAAAATATGTTAAAAAATGTATTGGTATTTTTTTAGAATTAATTGTTAATTAAAATTTTATGGGTAATTAATTAAATTTTAATTGGCAATTAATTTTATTTAATTGATTAATTGCTAATTATGTTAATTTTACCTATTTATTTTCAGTAGCGGGTTCTGGGTTTGTAGGGGAATAGGGTGGGAAGTAATTTATTTATAATAATTAAATAATTCAATTTATTTAATTGTATTTAATTTGAAATAATAGATAAATACGTTTTAATTGTTAATTAAATAATTTTAAATTTGTAATTAATTTGGATTATTAGGTAACAAATAGTAATAATTAATTTTAATTTGTAATTTTAATTGATTAATTGTTATATTAAAATAAATAGGTAATTACTTTAAAATAATTTGTTATAGATATTAATTTATATTTTTTTAAATAATATATGAAGTATTTACTTTCCCTACTGTTGCACACTCTGGAGTGGGAATAGTAATTTTTACACCTACGCTATCCAACGCTTTCCCTACTGTTGCACCCACTGGAGTGGGAATAGTAATTTTTACCCCTACGCTATCCAATGCTTTCCCTACTGTTGCACTCTTTGGAGTGGGAATAGTAATTTTAACCCCTACGCTATCCAACGCTTTCCCTACTGTTGCACTCTTTGGAGTGGGAATAGTAATTTTTACCCCTACGCTATCCAACGCTTTCCCTACTGTTGCACTCTTTGGAGTGGGAATAGTAATTTTTACCCCTACGCTATCCAATGCTTTCCCTACTGTTCCATTCACTGGAGTGGGAATAGTAATTTTAACCCCTACGCTATCCAACGCTTTCCCTACTGTTGCACTCTTTGGAGTGGGAATAGTAATTTTAACCCCTACGCTATCCAACGCTTTCCCTACTGTTGCACTCACTGGAGTGGGAATAGTAATTTTTACCCCTACGCTATCCAACGCTTTCCCTACTGTTGCACCCACTGGAGTGTGAATAGTAATTTTTACCTCTACGATATCCAATGCTTTCCCTACTGTTGCACTCACTGGAGTAGGAATAGTAATTTTAACCCCTACGCTATCCAACGCTTTCCCTACTGTTGCACCCACAGGAGTGGGAATAGTAATTTTAACCCCTACGCTATCCAACGCTTTCCCTACTGGTGCACCCACTGGAGTGGGAATAGTAATTTTTACCTCTACGCTATTCAACGCTTTCCCTACTGTTGCACCCACTGGAGTGGGAATAGTAATTTTTACCCCTACGCTATCCAACGCTTTCCCTACTGTTGCACCCACTGGAGTGGGAATAGTAATTTTTATCTCTACGCTATCCAACGCTTTCCCTACTGTTGCACCCACTGGAGTGGGAATAGTAATTTTTACCGCTACGCTATCCAACGCTTTCCCTACTGTTGCACCCACTGGAGTTGGAATAGTAATGTTTACCTCTACGCTATCCAACGCTTTCCCTACTGTTGCACTCACTGGAGTGGGAATAGTAATTTTTACCCCTACGCTATCCAACGCTTTCCCTACTGTTGCACCCACTGGAGTGGGAATAGTAATTTTTACCTCTACGATATCCAACGCTTTCCCTACTGTTGCACTCACTGGAGTAGGAATAGTAATTCTAACCCCTACGCTATCCAACCCTTTCCCTACTGTTGCACCCACTGGAGAGGGAATAGTAATTTTAACCCCTACGCTATCCAACGCTTTCCCTACTGTTGCACCCACTGGAATGGGAATAGTAATGTTTACCCCTACGCTATCCAACGCTTTCCCTACTGTTGCACCCACTGGAGTGGGAATAGTAATTTTTACCTCTACGCTATCCAACGCTTTTCCTACTGTTGCACCCACTTGAGTGGGAATAGTAATTTTTACCGCTACGCTATCCAATGCTTTCCCTACTGTTGCACCCACTGGAGTTGGAATAGTAATTTTTACCTCTACGCTATCCAACGCTTTCCCTACTGTTGCACCCACTGGAGTGGGAATATTAATTTTTACCCCTACGCTATCCAACGCTTTCCCTACTGTTGCACTCACTGGAGTGGGAATAGTAATTTTTACCCCTACGC
Organism: Lissotriton helveticus; assembly: GCF_964261635.1. NCBI lineage: Eukaryota > Metazoa > Chordata > Amphibia > Caudata > Salamandridae > Lissotriton > Lissotriton helveticus. The sequence goes on from NC_136072.1 coordinate 730,414,012, forward strand.
TATCCAACGCTTTCCCTACTGTTGCACTCTTTGGAGTGGGAATAGTAATTTTTACCCCTACGCTATCCAACGCTTTCCCTACTGTTGCACTCACTGGAGTGGGAATAGTAATTTTTACACTTACGCTATCCTACGGTAATAATATTGATTAATATTTAATTATATTATGTTACTATATATATATATATGTTTTAACAAATATGATTGTAATTTTTTTTTATAACTTTCGTAATTAATTAAATATTATACGGTAATTTAAGTATTTTTAAGTATATTTTAGTAATTAATTTTTTATATTAATTTAATTTAACACTGTTTTAAATAAAGTCGATATTTTAATTAACTATATTTTTGTAAACGATATTTTGTAGTCGATATTTTTGTACTTACCTGTTTGTAGATACAAACTCGATATTCTGTCTGTCGATATTTTGTCAATGATATTTTTTCAACTCGATATTATGTCCCTCGATATTATGTCAGTGATCCCAGCTAACAGTCTGGCAAAAAAGGAACAAGCTTTTGAATTGAGCGAGAGGGTTGGACACATCCTGGCAGTTCGTACTAGGCAGCAAGTTGCTGCAGGGGATATTAAGGGTATCCTGGATAGGCAAGGAAGTTTGATATCTGATCCTGAAAGCGTTCGAGAGGTGTTTAGGGAGTTTTATTCAGAGCTTTATGACACAGAGGGGGGATGTGGAATTACGGATATTAAGGAATATCTCAAACACTATCCAGCTCCGGAATTGCCCGAGCAGGAGAAGGTAATCCTAGAATCCCCAATCAATCTAGAGGAACTGACTTTAGCTCTAGCGGATCTCCCCTCAGCAAAAGCTGTAGGCCCAGATCAAATCTCGCTCGAGTTTTATAAGGTTTTCCAGGAAGCCCTTATCGTAGATCTATTAAACACAATCATGCATGCCCAACAGGGGCACTCAATTTCAGTTTCATGGGCAGGGGCGGAAGTGATAGTTATTCTTAAAAAAGGTAAGCCACCCACAACTCCTGGGTCCTACAGGCCTATCACATTAATGAACTCAGACGCAAAGATCTTCTCCAAAATCTTAGCGAAGAGATTAGCTAGAGTATTTGAGGGTATGGTCAGTCCCGTGCAGCATGGGTTAATTCCAGGCAAGGATACCACAGAGCATATTAGGCAGGTCATTACTTTGTTCGACGCCACCGGAGTCCCAGGAAACCCTATGGCAGGCTTATTTTTAGATGCAGAAAAGGCGTTTGATAGGGTCTCCTGGGACTACCTCCAGGAGGTAATGAGATGGTATGGCCTAGGGGAATGCTATATTCGAGCGGTGCAAGCATTGTATAGGGCTCCGACAGCCCGGATCAGGATCAATAGGGGGCTTACCGCACTGGTGCAGATAAGGAGGGGGACTAGGCAGGGTTGCCCTTCATCACCTCTTTTGTTTGCACTTTATATGGATCCTTTTTTGCGCAAGCTAGATGGTAACCCAACAATTCCCGACCTAAATATAAATGGCATGAGTTTAAATCATTAGCACATGCGGACGAAGTGGCGATAATTACTCCCAATACTTCCCAGGCAATTGTTGAAGTAGAATTGGAAGCACATAGATTTGGTGGGATCTCAGGATATAGGCTTAATAGTAATAAAACTCAGATAGTAAAAAATTCCTACTCTGTCTGTAATGATTCTCGGGTAGTCACTGCAGCAGTCTATTTGGGCGTGGAGATTTCGGCAGACCTAGATACGGTAGTGGAATGAAATATGGCACCTCTAATGTCTAAAGTAAGTCTTGATCTAGTGAGGATGAATAATCTCCATCTTTCTTTGGTAGGGCGTACGAATGTAATTAAAATGTTAATTCTTCCTAAGTTTTTATACTTTTTTAGGGCAATCCCCCTGTTACTCGAGGCTAACTGGTTTAATAAGTTAGAGGCACTCTTGAATAAATTCATCTGGGCGCATGGGAAAACCAGGAGGGCATATAGGTTCATGACATTACCCAGGGCTAGAGGAGGGTGGGGGGCCCCGGATTTTAGACTCTATTACTGGGCATCTGCTCTGCAGTTTATGCAGGGGCTGCTGGGAGGCGGTGGCACAGACCCTAAAATCACAGCCTCTTCTACCAAAGTGTATGCAACCATTCTCGGCTCAGACGCAGAGAACGCCTTTCTTAGCTGCACCGACTATTCCTACTTTAAAAGGACAAGGTTCAAGACTGTCTTGGCTGCTCATAATATCTGGACTACTTTTTTAAAGAAATTTGGGTTGGGGACGTATAATAGATATACCCAGCTGCACAAAAACAGTACCTTACCCCCATCGATATTTGCGGATTCGATTATGGCAGATTGGGCAAGGAAAGGGATTGTCAAGATAGGGGATTTGTTGGGTCCGGATGGGGGGTTGCTTCAATTTTCAAGTTTGGAGGCTAAATTTCATATTAACAGGAGGAGCTTTTTTAAATACCTCTAGGTACGGAGTTTTTTAAGCAATAAGAAAGGGGGGGCTTCAGGGTTTGCTAAAAATAACATCTTGGAAGCTATAGAAAGGGGGGGAGTGTTCAATTCGAAGTTTTTATGCAGCCCTGGTAATAACTAAATCAGATGATCTGGAAAAGCATGGAGCCAAATGGACAACTAAACTGGATATCGATGCATGCTATTTTCAAGACTCTTTAGAGCTAGGGCGCTCAGTATTGTGCTCCGCTTCTCTTCAAGCCCAGCACTAAAAAACACTTTTCTCTCTTTATTTTACTCTGGCATGAATAGCACAGTGGGGTCGAACCTCCGGGACAACTTTCCCACGCTGCAATGCTCCAGAAGCTGTTAGTATACACATATTTGCTACCTGTCCCCAACTCCACACACTTATTAAAGGTATCGAAGGCTTTCTGGCCCGCTCGCTTGGGATTAATATTACCCTTACACCTCCTCTGATACTACTTGGCGTCAAAGCGGAATTGGATAGCTTGCATGGGGAATTTCAGTTTGTGGCGATGGTGATTTTTAGATTGGCGATAGCCAGGACATGGCTGGATAAAACACCTCCGGTAATGCAACAGTGGCTGGCCACTCTCCTGGCAGTTTATAATCTAGAAAAAGGCATATATGCTAGAAAGGATAGAAGGGCAAGGGGGCTTGGGAGGAAAATCTGGGAGCCAATACGGTTATGGAAGGAGGGTATGTCTGAAAGTTGAATTTTCTTTTCTCTGTTCTTCTAGGTTCAAGATGTATTGAGGCAATTTTCTGTTGATTGAAACTTATTGGTTTCTAATGTAATTTGGTGCTGTGAATGTTCCTTTTTTATCCCTCATCATTGATTTCTTATGTATTGTGCTGTGCGTACGCGCAAAAATTCAATAAAAATATCTAAAAAGAAAGCATGAGACATTGAAGTCGAGAAGGTAGACACACCATGGTCCAATTCCAAAGTTCTCTCTAAGATAGTGCTAAAGAAGTGTCGGTTTTTGGGAATGTGCGTAGGAGCTGTTGTGTCCTGTGTTTGTGTGTATGTATCGATTTACTATACTGAAGTCCACATCTATTTACCTTGAAGACAGGTATACATTGTCAAAATACATAGATGTGGAGTTAGGTATAGGAAATCAATACATATTTATCTATCAATATTGTGTCCCTCCGTTTGTTGTACTTGATACTAGGGTCCCACAATATTCTCTTTTCAATATTCAGGATCCACACCTACTAGAGCACTGTCAGCCCACCTGGTATTTAAAGTATGCCTTCCCTCTATCTCATCCTTTGCATCACTCCTGTACCCTAATACAAAGTGTCCATCGTTTTGGGATGTGATTTGGTGCCCTAGAGTTCACCTTCAAGCTGTGGTCCCTATCAGCCAAATCTACAGCTGCTTTCAGTCACAAACCGATCCTAAAACACCCAACCAGTCCATAGAATATTGAAAGAAGGAGTAGAAGATGACAACACCACAAAGCCATACATACAACAGCTACTTTACTTTAAACTCATTTATATGGCACACAAATCATTGGGGATCTCTTGGCGCCAAAAAAAGAGGTCAAGCGAAGCAAACTCGATTAGAATAGCCAGGTCCTGAGCATTTTCTTAAATTGTGGTAGGTTGGGGCAGGCACACATTTGTTTGGGGAGCTCATTACAGTGTTTGGGGTCCAGATAGGAAAAGGCACAGCCACCTATTTTGGCTTTCCTGATCCTCTGACTGCGGAGCAGGCAACGATTACTGAATCTAAGACTCCGTCCAGGATGGTAGCGTTCGATTTTGTTAGTCAGGTAGACCGGACCCATTCCATGCAGGGATTTGAAACCATGCACAGCAGCATGAAGAGGGTGTGTCTCCTAACAGGAAGCCAGTTGAGTTGACGTAGGAGAGGTAGGGAAGGGGTTTGTGCTGGCTTGTTCTGGTGCATCCCCATCAAGTGACATTCTTAGTGTATCGGTAACCTCTAGTAGGGCGGCCTCAGTCCTATGGGATGCATGGAAGCCAGACTGGGATGGGTCCAAAATCTTATTCTAGACAGCAGAACACATGTTGATTAATTAGAGTCTCCATAATCTTGGAACAGCAAGGGAGAAGAGAGATTGGCCTGTAATTCTGTGAGTCAGAAGGATCTACCAGGGCCTTCTTAAGCAGGGGCTTAATACACGCAATCTTCCATTTACGTGGGAATGTGGCCGTTGCTAGAGAGATATTACAAATGTCAGCGAGTGTATCCGCTAGAAACGGGGTTAGCTCAGACATAACCGCCGGTGGTACCGGGTCAAGGGTAGAACCGGATTTTGCCTGAGATAATACAGCACCCATCTGCTCACCGATAATGGTGGGGAAGCATTCCAGACTCAGGGAGCAGGGGATTTCATGGAGAGGGGTTCTATCGTCAACGACCTCCTCGGACCCAAAGGAACGATATATTATGTCAATCATGTTTGTAAAGTGGGTCGCTAGGTGATCACATAATTTCTGTGTGTGTGGCGGGAGTGGATTATTCGCACGCGGATTAGTAAACTCCTTCAAGATGGCAAAGAGCTCCAGCGAGAAGTCCTTGGCCTCCAATATGCGAGCGCCTAAATGAGTTCTCCTGGCAGCATTACAGCTATTTAGGTAAGTTCTATGGGCCTCTCGATAGCCCTGTTCATCTTGGTCAGATTCTGATTTTCTCAATTTCCTTTCTTTTCCCCATACACGGGGCTTTTTCCCTTCTGAGTGTGTCTGGGTACCATGGGGCGGGGGATGCCCTGGTCTGAATTTTTACCAGCTTCAGTGAGCTAGTTTAGAAAAGTGTATTTGGCCCACCTAACATTAAACATATATATTCGAGACATGGCCAGAAGATGCAGGAAGTAAGGATGTCCCTGAGGAGCTCTGTCCCTGCACGTCAACAGCCCAGGATAAATCCAATTTGTACCCCCAAGTGCAACTGCCTGATCTTTCAGTAGGAAGGTATTCAGGGATTTGAAGCCTATCTTCACATTGGGTGACTCAAGAATGTTTAGGGAAGTGGTAGTATGTAGTGTGAAGTGCCCCTCTCTATTCCCTCCAACAGGCACCCATCCCTACGTTTCCTTTCCGTAATGTACACAAAGACAAACTACTGGACACTCATCCAGTCTTTCACTCACAATTCATTACATAATTTCTTTCATAAAGCAAGTTTCCCTGATGTCATTGTTCAGTGCATATATAACCAACATCCCCTTACTCACAAAAGACCTCCACACTTTCCACTGTGCAATATTTAATTCGTTTACGTTGTATAGATGAAAACATGTCCATTCTTTTGCATATTCTGCTCACTGAGACATATAATGCAGTTTCTCTGATCGGTTCAAGCCACTGTTGCAGGTTCATTGTTTGCTCCCAGTCCCATTTCAATAGCATTATTTCTTATAGGGACCTAGAAACATGATCAAACATCCAGGCGTAAACCCCATACATTCTAAATACAGTCACCTCTACTAGAACACAACAGTTATAAGCGTTTTTTAAAGGGGAGCAACTCCTCTATAAGGCTAATGTTCTCCGACAGCTTCGGCCACTGAGCACTGTGCTGGGCTGAGACGGTCCATCACCAAGGGCTGGATCGGAGAACCAGACGCAGCCCTGGTAAAAATGCTCAAAGCAGCCCCGCTCTCTTGATCTCCTTGTACTATCTCACTCTTTTCATCCATCCATCTCACTCTCTTCTTCTCTCCTTGCTCTCTACTCCCTCCCTGATGGCTTTCTTTCTACCTCCCACTCCCCCTCCCTCTCATGAAATCTCCCTATGCCTGCTTCTATTAGCCTCTGCAGCTGGCAAAAGTGATAGAGGCACCATAAGCGCCCTAGGCTTTCATAACTGACCTTGAAGGGCTCCAGCCCACAAGGGAAATACCTGGTGAAATAAAAGGACTGTCTGGCCATGTCCATCTGTGACGCATTTATTTCTGGTGGAGTCAGCCGACTAGTTACTAGATCTGAGTTGAATAGCGGGGGCAAAAGATTTGAAGTCATACTTATCCACAGGACTCACATGAGTGCACATCCCCTGATTACCACAGTGTAGTTTGTGTTAAGCCAATGTAGTTTGGTCAAATTGTGGAGGGTGACGTCGCAGAGTCAGTGGGGCTACTGATGACCCAGAGCTCTAGACTAGGGGAACATCTCTGTAACAGTTGGGTCACTAATGGACCTGCCCTGGGTAAGGGACGGCAACCAGATGGGACGGTAGGATGCCATTTGTTTCCCAGTTAATAAAGACTTGCTCTATTTGGACTGCATTACTGCATTAAAACAGTTGTGGCTCATTTCATCATATTTCATTGCCACTGAAAAGGGAAAGTAAGTGCAGGAAAGCCTGAGAGAGGGTAATTACGGTAGGTGGCGGAAGAGCCTTATGGGAGGAAAGAAAGAGTGCACTAACGTGAGGGGAGGAGTTGGAGAAGCCAGGCCACTCACCGTCGATCGTCGCTCATCGTCTCCAGCGACGTTGCTTCACATTGTGTGCATACCTCCGGCGTGTCTCTGGAGCTCAGGGCAGCCGCAGAGACCCCTTGACTTTGGCCCCCACAGCCACATTCCTCAGCTGCACTTTAGACGCTCTGCCCACTGGAATGTCAGCCCGGGGCTGGAATGCTCAGGCGTGACGGAGAGCCCTTGTGAAGAATTTTCTTATCTGCTTGTTAAAATAAACAAGCAGATAAGAAAAGTCTTCATGACAAGTCCCAAACCAGGCCATGGTGTCTGGAGGAGCTGTCTAAAAAACGGACAGGGTGGTACCCAAAAACACTCCTCCTTTCCATTGGGAAGCCAGCGTTTACCATAAACGCTGATGCTACCCAATGGAAAGGAGGGGCGGGGCTTAGGGTCCCCCTCAGAAAAACATTTCTAACAATATCTCTCGCAGAGGCAGAGCAGCTTCTCTGCCACACCCACGCTAGACCTAAATATTTAGAAACAAAAGTTAGAAATTTCCTGTAGATTCTCTTCAACCATACCAGACAGAACTTTGTGCCAAATAGTCAAGACTGCATGGTTGTAGCCTTCGCCTCTCAGTTGCAACATGCTAGGTCTTGCTTCTTTGAGCAGGAGTCAATGTGCTGGTGTGGGCGTGCTGTACCACTAAAAATGTTGACATCTCAAAAACACACCCATGGGTTTGGTGGATAGGGGACGGTATCAACATCAATTAAATGAGACAATGTGATGCAAAGATAAGAAACAAATCAGCGTATCAAAAATACAGTGAAATAAGGAAGAACAGAAATTACGTGAGTTCTAGGGTGGAATTAGAAATGTATCAAGATTTATTACAAAAATTTAAAAGATACAATATGGGATAATTAAATGCAGAAACTGCGGAGTTACATAGAAACCAATTGTCATAAAGGCCATCAACACAGAAAAGTGGCAGCATCAGGGAAAATGTTAAGTCCAAATTGTGCAGCAGAATCCAAACTAAGGATACCTAGTAGCATAGGAAAAGACTCTGGCTCACTCCCAAAATCAAGGTTTTATATCAGAAACATCCTTATAGAAAAGTATGAAAATTGCACTCATGCTGTGAGCAAAGTAATACATTTTTAAGAAATCGAAATACAGACTTGAAAATCATCATACAGCCTTTCCACCTAAGTACTAACCCCCAACATGAACTTTGAGTTAGCCCCCTCTGACCTAATAACATCCGCAGGTAACAGATAAAACTAATTAAATAAACAGCAGTGAACTATTGTGAATGAATGCAATACTGTATACCAGCAACGGTCCGTGCAGGTAAGCTCAATTGGGCGGTGAGGCGGGGGGCAGGGGGGGGGGAGAGATGTCAGTAGACGTCAGAATAGTATGTATTTATTTTTCCCTACGACGTCGCCTGTCACCTTCTCCCCCCAACCCCTCGTCCCACGACGCTTACCTATACTGACCGTCGCTGCTGTGTACAAGCATAAGGTCCTTGGAGCAATGTTATGAGGTTCTGTAATTGTCGAGTCTGACTCCATTTTGTTCTGTGCCACCATTTTGTGTTGCCTTCACGTAGGCCTGTAAAGGTAGCCTGGCGAACAAAGTGGCCTGGCCTTCTTAGTTCATGTATACATTAACTAGGTTTCTTTTTGACTCTGAAATGAACTGTAAGAAACTGACCTCTTCACCTGAAACTGACCTCGCAAAGCCAATTTCCCTGATCGATCTTTGTCTGAGATTGCCAATCAATGTTCAGGACATCGTTAACTTTTTAGTTTCCTTGCACATGCCTTATCTTGTTCAGCATCTGTTACTGTTTCTTTTTTATGTTTCTTCATTACATGGGTTATGCTTTCAATTATAGGTTTGTCCGGCTTGTGGAGATTGAATTTGGGACATTCCTAATAATTAACTTTTGGGTTGGGATACTGTAAATTGAGTTTTTGCTATGTGATACTTTGTTTGAAAATGTATCTTATTGGCTAGAATTTTGTACATTTATAATGTGAATATTGGGTATAAAAGGAGACGTCTCGCCTTAGTAAAATGAGCAGTCTCCTGAGAATTTACACCGTGATGTATTTCTAGGATCACTGTTACTAGCTGCAGATAATAAACTTGGTCTCTGACGCCATCCAGAAGTATTCCGTGTCTTTAAATACCAAGACAGGTGAACTCGAAGATCTTAGGCGTGCACAGACGCCGCTGGGTTAAACCCCCGGTTCTTCAACTGGCGCCCAACGTGGGGCGACTTCAGCGGTACTGGTCCAAGCCCGAAGATTGTGAGGAGCCCCGTGAGGAAATTCTGAAGGACGGCTGCCACTTCATTGACCCCTGCATGTCGACGTGGACCGAAGGTTTTTTCTGTGAGGCTACCCCTTTCCGACGGCTGCGAAGGACTGCTGCCCTGACTGTCTCCCTGTCTTGGACCCTCTCGTGATGATATGTTAGACTGTCTTCTGGTGGCGTGACAGACATTTTGGTTAAGTATAAGTGGGTCGCTCCCACGACTTTGTTTTGTTTCTTGGTTTTGTTTCGGCCATTGCAATAGTCGAAGCCGACGGGTTCGTATATTTACGAGTGTATCATTTTTGATAACCTCTTGAAGTTTGAAGCAAGACTAGTGAGCTAAAGATGCCTGGTTTTGGCAAAATTAGGAAATAGTTTTGTTGTAGTTGTAATAAGGATTCCTGATTGGAGGACTCGTGTCCGATACCTCCGGTTGGAACTCCAACTTATGAGCTCTATTCAAAGCATGGTGTGGGTCCCATTACCTTTAATGAAGTATGGGTCCGTTATACAAGGAAAGATGGTGTTTTACGATGGCCCCAACATGGTAGTTTTGAATCAGATGTTTTAGATAACCTAGAAGTTGCGCTATTTAAGAAGAAAGCCCGACCGGCGATGTTTGACTCTTTCCGCCTTTGGCGTAAGGAAGCCAAACAGCGAGAAATTAAGCAAGCTAAGAGAGATAGGAAGGAAAGGAATATGTCGGTAATGCAAGCTGCTAGGCAGTTTAAGGAAGATGAAGAAGATAGTGGAATTGAAGTGTCAGATAGACAACATTGCATGGCCTTTGACAAATGTTACCCGGCTTTGCCACCTCCCCTTTCAAATGTGACTGAAGACCCTGAAAAGGATCCTTTGATGTCACATTTACTGAGATTACCACCCCCTTACGTGCAGGGTGCTACTGCACCTCAGTTACCTCCAGTTGTTGCACCCCTTGTTGTCGTTCAACCCCCTGTCGTTGTTGTTCAGCCATCTGTTGCTTCACAGGTGGTTCTTCCTCCCGTGGCGCAGCCCCCTCCAGGGCCGCCAGCTTTGTCACCAGCCTTGCCTCAAACTCCTTTGCCTTACACTCCTTTATCTTTGACTTCTCTTATTTCTGTCCCTACGTCTCTCTTGCCTCAAAACACTTTGTCTCCTGTCCTCATGTCAACTTCTTCTCCTTCTGCTCGGCAACGAATGACTGAGACTGTCACTAGTCTTTTGTCTCCATTCTTTGGGTCACTGAATATGACCCCTGTTTCTGAACGTAAGCAGAGACGTAGTCAGCTTCCTGGTCCCGAAGAGTGGGCAGTGTTAGATCTCCTTGCTCGTAGATGGGTTTCGAATGCCTCCAAGTACGGTCCACAAGTGGTTATGGATATCTTCCTTCAGTGGGAGGCACCAAAACAAAGGTATGTTTTTGATGTCATGTGTACCTTCCTTCGCCAGGAGTGGGAAGATAATGAGTTAGGTTCAATTCCACTGGAATTGATTAATGTTCAGTCTGAATTTGCTAAAGGAACAATAGTGGGTTCCGATGTTGAGGAAGCGGTAGAGACACTACTCACTTTTAGGTCTAGACTTCCACCTCAGTTATTGTTCCAACCTGACCCTTCTGTTAGGAGAAAAGTGAAGCAGTATCCTACGAGAGAGGTTCCCCCTGTATGGAGAGAGGCAGTTGTGGCTGATGCCGCTCATGGTATTGCGATCTCACCGGCTCATTTTCAGCGAGTGTGGGTGCATGTCCCTTGGAAGAGAGCTGAGGTCCTGGCTCTTAAGCGGATCTTGCCTGACCCCCGTAAAAATCCTGCTGGTTATTACAAGGAGTTGTCTCAGACAGTTGATGCGTGTGTTATGAATTTAGCTGACATAGATATGTTCATGGGTAATGTAGTTCCTCAACCCTTGTGGGCGAAGATCCGTCACGAGGATCACGCGCCAGAGTTAGGAGATACGTGGGTTAATATTACTGCTGCAGATGGTCGGCAGGTAGGAGGTGCCAAACCTGAACCCTTAGTTTGTGGTTCCGTGGATTTTAGACCCATGTCATAAACATCATCGTAGCATGACGATTTTGGTATCAGCAGACCGAAAATGACGAGTATGCTATATACGAGTATTTTCGGCGTATTCGAGTGACAAGATCACCATGAAATCAGAGATTCCGTTCTGAACCCTCGGGTTCCATTTTGAGTACGGCAGCCATTTTGTGGTTGCCCTCACATAGGCCGATGACCACGGCTGAACAAGTCTTTTAGCACACGTACACTTTAGCTGACTTCTGAATGACCCGAGCGAAGGGACCCTCCTGCCTGAAGCCAAAACCTGTTAGGCCAGTTCTTTTCCCAGTAGCTGATCAAGATTAAGCATCAAGGCACAGGACATCATAAACCTTTATTGCACACAACTATGTCTTATCTTACTCACACCTGTCTCTGCTCCGTCCTTTATGGCCTGTTTACGATGGGGATGTGCCCGTTTTTATTATGGGTTTGTTCAGCTTGGATGTATGACATTACAACGCATGCATTTACATCGCATGCCTTTACAACGTAAGTATTACAACGCAGTCCATTACAACGCATAGTGCTTTGGGGTGCTGGATAGTGAATAGTTTAATTTACTATTCCAACTCCAGTGTCCGTGGACATTAGGGAAGGTTATTGGATAGTAAATTAACCTATTCTCTATCCTATAGCGCCCCCCAGAGCAATGCGTTGTATTAGTTTGCGTTGTAATGGTTGCGTTGTAAAGGCTCTGCAATGTAAAAATTGCGTTGTAAGTGTTGTTCACCGTTCAGCTTGTGTAAGAAGGAATGCTGGGTTTTTGCATGCTTGCAAAAGCTAGGACTGCCCCTTACTTTTGTACTGAGTCATGTAACGCTAAAACATATAAAAGGCCTCTGTCCTCTGTATTCCTCAGACTACTTCATTCAGTTGCTACGGCTTCTGGGTGACGTGGCCTCACTTGCTAAATTTAATAAAGATGTCTTTTCATATTACAGCTTCTGTGCCAAATTCTTTGTTGTATTAGTAAGAATTCCCTGAGAACGAACATTCCAGTACTTCAGATGGCGCAGCTAACGCGGGGCTCATCAGAGAAGTGGCTTTCTGTGGGAGTGATCGTGTCAGGAGACTGAAATCTACTGAGGAGGACAGAACAGGATTCTACTAAGAAAGTACTCTGTGCACAGGGATTCTGGAGATTCTTTGATTCTGCAGCCCAGTATATTTCTGATCTACCTGATTTTGATCCTCCACATGATGTCACTCCTGACTGAGAACCTTTTTGGCGTGAGTATTCTTAAAAAGACCATTAGGTCATGTAGAACTTGACAGTTAGAATCTGGATAACATTTTGATTAGTAAAAGTAAGAGTTAAGTATAAGTGGGTCGCTCACAGTCCTTTGTTCTTTGGTTCCTTAGTCTGGTTCTTAGTTTGATTTGTCCTTAGTTTTTATTTGAATATTGCAATTTTCAAAAACCGAGGGTCTTGTATATTTACGAGTGTATCGATAGAGATAGCCCCTTGAAGTTTGAAGCTAGATTAGTGAGCTATAAGATGCCTGATCTTAGCAAATCTGGAGCTTTGTGTTGGCCAACTTTGTATACGTTTGGATTAGCCAGTTTCCCCTAAAGGGAATATCTAAATAGGTTTAGATTTAAAAACATATTTCTTCCTTGGTGATTTTGTATCCCCAGGGAATTAAAATATGACATAATACAAAACAAGGATCCTTTTTTCTGTGCAATTTTATGAATGGAGATATGCAGAACGATTTTTGGTGTTCTGCCAGCCAAAGCTAGTGAATTAGGTGTATTGTGGTTTCGTGCACATACAGCAGTCTGTTGGGCTGTGTTTTTTGCAGTCTTTTGGAACCCTATTGAGACGTGTTTCTTGTAAATATGACTTACAGCTAGTATTTACAAATGGTTTGGTTTGGGTACAGTCTGTGGGCTGTCCTTTGTTTTCGTCCTGAGTGTTGATTTGTGGGTTCAATGTGTGTTTCAATGTCTATGTGGTTTTTCTCATTAGTGTAACTTCAGTATGTGAATTGCGATGGCGCAATTTACGAAACAATAGCTACAGCGCTGTATTGTGTGTCCTGATTGTTTGAATCCTTTCTCTTTATGTCTACAATGAGCTCAATGTGTGTTTGTGGGTTTCTTGATGTTTTCAGTCTGTTAAGTAAAATGTCAGATTTATTAATATTAAGTAGAAATTAAATAACACTCCAGCAATTTACTATGTCACATGCTAAAATGGCTATATGTTGCTATTCAATTTACAGACTAAGCAAAAACGCATATGTGCAAACTGTTAAATGCTTAAAATAGATAAAGTTAAAATGCACATTCACTAAGAATATGAAGGGCCTCAATAATAATTGTGTGTTTTGTAGCAAAACTAATTTATAGCATTTTTTACTTCCATGCATTGTAGTACATGTAAAAGGCAAGGACTTCAGCTAAAGTGAATTTTTGCTAGATTTAAATGCATCTTATTGCACGCGCATTTTTAAAACTTGAAATGTCTGTTTTCAGTAAGACCTAAAGGGTGCTCAGTTTTCAGCACTGTGCAGGGCCTTTCCTGCCATTAAGGCAGCAGATGTTGTTTTTCGAAGGCCATGAATGGCATCGGAATGTTTATTTAGCACAGTTGGACTTTTTCATTTCAGAATACTGTTTTAGAGGGTTACAAAAATAAGGTTCATCACTTTATATCACTGGAAGACATTCCAATTGCGGTTTTCCTCTCTTTAAGCATTTTTTTCAAAGTATATTTCTGGTTCTGTTGCTAAATACTGATTGTCCTTTAAAAAATGGCACGAAAAATGTCATGCTTTAAGTTAGGCTTTTGTGCTTAGGCGCATAAATGAATGCATCTAAAAATGATAGGTAAGGGATGCAGCTTACCTTTATATGTGGAATTATCATAAAAACAGATAATTGGTTTCATTGAACGAAAAATTATTAATTATGGAAAAATTATTTGAGAAAAAATAAGTGCTTTTTACAATCGTTTTTTGATATTTATAAAGCTTAATACTCATACTATGACCTCCTCGTATTAACATTTGATTTAAGTTATGTGTTACTGTATAGTTAGGTAATTTGCATGTTGGTTTTCACTTGGCGCAGGCGTAAAAACTCATTTTTTTCAAAGGAATTAGATGTTATATGCTTAATGTCCAATCTTTCCAATCTGTAAAGCACATTCTGAGGATGAATAATAAGTAATATAATTGTAGGATTTTTTTTTATTTTTAAGTGCCCCAAAAGATAAAAGTCGAAATTGAGTTAAATGGATTTTTAACACAGCATTCTTGTCATTTACCATAGCTTGAAAGTGTCTCTGGCTTCAGTAAATGCATACATTTGTGTATAATACAAACTTGCGAGTTGTTATTAAGGTTGTTTTTCATAGCTCAGTGAGCCAATGTGCCCGGTGCAGAGGTTTGTGTTTAATAGCAGGGTTGAAGGTTCTAACTTCAGCGGGGGCCCATTTAGACGTTTATCCATGTTAGGTTGCTAAAATGAGTACCATTGTATAGGGTGGCAACAAACATTTGTTCTAAAAACTGGTATGTGTGAATCATTCACAGTAAATGTAGTAGGCCTTCTGTCTTTGTCAGCCTCGGAATGAGCAGAAACTGTGGGCTAGGAGAACAGGCTGCTCAAGTTGCGCTAAGATGCTATCTTTAGTTTTCCTGTAAACAACGGAGGAGGCTGTCATGTTGACATTTGTGACCTTTTAAATTCGAGCCTTGTCTCTGTGAAATGCAGAATGACCTTGCTAAACAGCTTCTGAAAGGTGGGATTTCTGGGTTCTCCATAGGAACATCAATAAAATTAAAGAGCTTAACTCCAAAGGGAAATATATAAAAAAGGTTTCTTTAAAAGTCCCAACATCATGACATTTGTATTTCTGCTCTAAAAAAAATAATGTCTGCTAGTCACTTTTATTTGATAGAAAAAGAAGTGTTGCATTACGTCTAGACAAAAAAATAAGATGCAGCCTTTTACTAAAATTTTGAAGCCTACATGAATAAGTAAGAACGATTTGCCAATTAGGCATTATTTTTATCGTGGAGACTGTGGCACAAGGCTAACATGCAGTGTCAGGGAAAGGATTTTACTTTTGGAAAGTTAAAAGGGCTTCATGTTGCAAGGTGACTGACAAGATGGTAACAGTTAAGTAATGGAAATTCATTTTTGTGTTTCTTAATGTGTATCATGTTTTGTCTTCTGATTAAAAGTTATAATTGATATTCGTTTGTTATCAGAAATGTCTCTCTTTTGTGTGCTGTGTATTTTTTTCTTTTCGCTTCTGCTCACAGATCATTCATGGATTGCTCTGGGGGATTTTACGCCTAACAAGACACGTGAGTTTGGTTGGTTGAAATGAGATGGGGGTTTTTTTGCGCAACTCCTTTGGAAAGAAATGTCCATGCGTTTTTCATGTTTGTGTATTTGGTTCTATCATGAATTGTTCTTGCTGGTTCTGTGTGTCTCTCAGTTGTATTTGACAGCAGATACCCACTAATTGGTGATCTACTGTCAAAAAGGAGGGTAAGGATTTTAAACCTGACACGGTATTATGCGTCACCGCTCATTTAAGTATGCTATTCTTTTACAGCGAGTATATCTGATGGCTTGACGTCCGTTTTGTGCGTTTTTGCATGTTTTATGTTTTATGTTGCTGCTTAAGAAATTATTACAAGTTCACCTGTGTTGTTGTGAGGGGACATGTATGACGATACGTGTCGCTGTACAACAGTTGGGTAAAATTTTCGCTGATACTAAAATTTACAGATATGATTTTTTTCATATTGTGAACCAGACAGACAACACTTCACCAGTGTATGTCAAATTTGGCTATAAGTATTGAAGAAAAATAAACAGCAAATTGTGTCATTTGTAGTCACGATACTGCCCTTTCCTGTAAGGAACAGGCAGCCCTAAAATTATATATCCTGATTGGACGTAAGGATAAATTATAGATTTGTGACTCTTATACATGGTGACCTAGTTTCTATATTACATTAGTCAGTTTTATTCTGCTTCCTAAAATAGCATATGGCTTTGGACCGTAAAGGAAACCAGGCTTCATTTTTTCCTGAAGAGGGAACTGGAACATTAGATGAGATTACCATATATGGTGTAGCGGCCAGCGGTAGAGTTAAATTTGAATACTATTGTGATTTTTTTGTGTATCACCCATACTCTTGGTATTGTGTCACATGCCTGACTATCACCCAAGCACATCATGCCTAGTTATTGGGGGATTTTAGCTGTGTCCTAGTCCCATTTCTCCTTTCCGTATTCCTTTCACCAGTCAGCTTTTTATTATTATTAGTGTATTGTTCAGGTTCACACTTTCAGATTGCAGTAATGTACCATGGACCCCCATTTTATGTATAATTCCCTGTGGCATAACTAGACTGGTTTCTAAGATAAGCTTTCCACCTCAATAGGAGACACCTTAAGTTTTTTTTTTAATATGACAAATTCAATGCCTATTCTAATTTGGTTTTTAGTTCCTTTTTCTACTGCTTTAAATTTTTGATGGACCAGATGTATTTTAAATAATGGAAATATCAGGACTCTCTAGTTCTTGTCTTTTGTTTCCACATCTTGATCATTAGCTTTTGTATTGCATAGTCCACCTGATGCACAATTATTAAAAGAAGGTATCTACATGTCCCTGATAATATGTATTACGCGATTTTCTCTTTTGAGATGTTCTAGATGAGGAATTTAGGAACACCTATATATAATCATTGAGATAAAATGTGTTTACCCCATTAGACGATGCCACTATGTGTGAGGACATCCATTCAGATAGAATTCCCATGTCCCTATCTACCCTTAGATGATGAAGGATGTGCTCTCACACAGAAACCCAATTGAAGAGCCTAGAGGCACTGTTTTGCCTATTGCCTTTGTTTTTGTATTGCCTTTGAGAATGACAGTGTATTTCAACGCAGAATTGTCCCATGGCGTGTGGCCACTCCTTTGGAGATCCCAGGCCATCTGTTTGCAGTCCCCTTGTTATATAATGAACTGTTTAAAGCATCGCACTTGCTTCAACAGAAGGCGTTCAACATCAGAAAAGAAGGAGGAGCTGGTTTTGCCACAGAACCAGAATTTCAGTGCAAAAGAGCGCCTGTCATGTGCTGGTTAACCTCTGACAGTGTGCAGTCCCTTGAGCCCCTTGGCCTGAGTTTTGGTCACGCACCCCCCTTTTTCCTTTGCTTCAACGGAAGTGCAGTGCACCGGAGGATCCAAGAGTGGCAAAAGCCACTCCATTCTGGTGCCCATGAAAGAGCAGCCTGAGCGTCCTCTGACACTGAATGATGAGTGTTGGAGTCTGAGAATGGTCCCGGGTCTGCACGAGATGATTTGTGCCCATGACCAATGAAGAGCACAATATCTGTAGTGTCTGCCGCAGAGGAGAGATACGGTGCACTGCCTTGAGACATTGAGACTTTTTGAATGAGCTATGAGTGTTTTCCAGGAGGGCACTCCAACAGATACTGAGCATTTTTTTCATGGGAGGCCTGAATCCAAAGGCCCATGCAACAACGGGAGCAGACTTGATGGACAATAGAAGCCTGCCAGAGAGGCTTTTTGAACGGACTCTGGGCATAGTTGGTTTCACAAAAGGTTTCCGTGTGATTGTATAGACTAAGTGTTAGGAGAATGATTTTATTGTTCTGCGGGCATTATTTTAAAGTAGTATTCTGTTTAGTAAAAGCAGAATAAAGTCCATTTTCTGTGGAAGAGTATCCCCTTTTCACCTCAGAGCATTAATGAGGGTCACCACTGTTTCACTTGAACATATAATAAATTACAGAAATGCATAGGAAGACCTAAAAATGTTACTATATAATTTTAGGATTTACCTTTTGTTTAGGGTTGTGAAAAATTGTAATTTCGTTTGTAATAGTGGTCACTACTTTCTCCTGTTGTCTATATGTTCTTAATAACGTGTTTTCAGTGTTTTTTTTTTTAACATTACGTTGTCTTTTATGGGTGGGATTGTTTTTTCTACTCAATTGACATCTGTACCCACCTCCCAACCTATGTCTCTTCCTACTGCTACTTCTTTGCATTCTTTCCATATTTTACCTGAACATGGACTAGTTAGGAGGTCGGAGTTTACTGATAATTCCTTTTGTATAGTTTATACATCAACACCAGTTAGTAGTGAACATCACTAATTGTTGGGTGTGGTCTTATACCACATACTACAGATAGAGGTATTCCCTATTTGGTCTTGCCATATATGGCCTTTGTGCTACTACGTGTGTAAGGAGACCTGTCCTGAGAGAGTGGCTAAGTAATAGGATTATGCTTCAGCAACATCTTGTTGATTTGATGAATATAGACCTGGACTCAGATTAGTGTGAGTGTAGGTTATTGCCTATGTAAGGGCAAAAGGAGGTCGGTGGTTCCGTGGATTTTAGACCCATGTCATAAACATCATCGTAGCATGACGATTTTGGTATCAGCAGACCGAAAATGACGAGTATGCTATATACGAGTATTTTCGGCGTATTCGAGTGACAAGATCACCATGAAATCAGAGATTCCGTTCTGAACCCTCGGGTTCCATTTTGAGTACGGCAGCCATTTTGTGGTTGCCCTCACATAGGCCGATGACCACGGCTGAACAAGTCTTTTAGCACACGTACACTTTAGCTGACTTCTGAATGACCCGAGCGAAGGGACCCTTCTGCCTGAAGCCAAAACCTGTTAGGCCAGTTCTTTTCCCAGTAGCTGATCAAGATTAAGCATCAAGGCACAGGACATCATAAACCTTTATTGCACACAACTATGTCTTATCTTACTCACACCTGTCTCTGCTCCGTCCTTTATGGCCTGTTTACGATGGGGATGTGCCCGTTTTTATTATGGGTTTGTTCAGCTTGTGTAAGAAGGAATGTTGGGGTTTTGCATGCTTGCAAAAGCTAGGACTGCCCCTTACTTTTGTACTGAGTCATGTAACGCTAAAACATATAAAAGGCCTCTGTCCTCTGTATTCCTCAGACTACCTCATTCAGTTGCTACGGCTTCTGGGTGACGTGGCCTCACTTGCTAAATTTAATAAAGATGTCTTTTCATATTACATCTTCTGTGCCAAGTTCTTTGTTATATTAGTAAGAATTCCCTGAGAACGAAAATTCCAGTACTTCAAGTTGCAGAACTACCTGGTAGGATTATTAATTTAATGAAAACTATGATGCCTCCTTTGCGGGTGAATTGGGACAAGTTAGCAGCATGCAAACAAAAGAAAGATGAGAGTGTGTCTGATTTCTTCACTAGGTTTGAGGAAACATTCATTGATCATAGTGGTCAGGACATGAGTACAGAAGGTGGTCAGAGGTAGTTTGTAGATAAGTTTGTTTTTAATTTACTTCCTGAACTTTCTAATAAGTTAAAGGACTCTGAGAGTTCATGGGCAGTTTCTTCTTCGGCCCAGATATTGTCTACTGCACAATACTATGAGAATAGAGATAAAGATGAGAAGGATAAAGTAGAGAAGAAGACTAGAGAATTAAAAATGAAAGTTCTTCTGCAGGAGGCTTATCCGCCTCGCCCTAATCAGCGTCAGTTTCAGCAACCCCCACAGTTTCAGAATCTGTTGCAGAAGCCTGAGTCTTTTGATTCACGACTCCCGCTAGGCCCAAATCAGTGTGCTTATTGTAAAGAGGAAGGTCACTTCAAGAATAGTTGCCCGATCTTGCTACAGCGTACGAATGGTATGTCTGGTCTGAGAGGTCGTGGTGGTTACCAACAAGTACCTAGGGGTAGGGGACGTGGTACGTTTCCCCAGACTGAACGTTTCTTTTTCCCCTCAGAATTCTATAAATTATTTTGACCAACAGAATGTCCCGACCGTCCAGTCCGCTCAGTACTACACTGATGATTATTATGTTGGAAGTGAGAGTGCTGGTTTTAATGACAGTTCGGGCAGCCATGGACAAAGGGAGGGAGTAGTGTCAGTTCCAGTAGACCAGAGTGGACCTTATGTTGAAGTGATTACATCAGGTGTGGCAGAACCTTTTCTTTTGGATACTGGTGCAGCAAAGAGTTCTGTCATGCACTCTAAACTCCCTGGTGCACCCTTGTCTGGCTTGACTAATGTTTCGGTAGGATTTTCTGGTGCCCCAGTTCGTAACCCGGTTTCTTGTCCTTTGCCCCTTTCTACTGGTCCTTGTGAATTGGAGGCTCCCCTTATTCTAACGACTGGCTGAGGTAAGAATTTGTGGGTTTGGACTTGTTGAAAAGATTGCATGCGACATTACATTGTTCTCCTTTGCGAGTACATCTTACAGTGGGTAAGAAAGTGATTTCCCCGATGTATCTGTCTATGGATCGCCTTCCACTGGAACTGCGTTCTCTCCCTGATACACTTTGGGCTACAGGTCCTAATGATGTTGGTCTCTTGCAGATTCCACCCTACGTTGTTACCCTTAAGTCGAATGCTAAATTACCTCGCATTCCTCAGTACTAAATTTCTAGTGATGGCGAAAGAGCTCTTTTAGCGATTATCTATGATTTGGTTGAGAAAGGTGTGGTTGAAGAAACGAGAGGTAATGTGTGTAATAGTCCTGTTCTGTCTGTCCTTAAGCGTACTGACTCTTCTCAGCCACCTGTGTATCGGTTTGGGATCGACCTTCGAGAGGTCAATAAGATTGTTGTGCCACAGTTTCCTGTTGTCCCAGACATTACTGCTTTATTGACTATGATCCCTGCCTCAGCTGCTTGGTTTTCTGTTATTGATCTGAAGAATGCTTTCTTCAGTATTCCGATTGCTGAGGAAAGTAGGGATATTTTTGGCTTCTCTTTAGGAGGCCGCAGTTTCCAGTTTAAACGCGCTCATCAAGGTTATTGTGAGAGTTTCTCCATTTATAGTCAGGCTTTGAAAACTCAGCTTGATACTTTTGCATTGCCTTCTTGTGCTACTCTTATCCAGTATGTTGATGATCTGTTGGTTGCTGCTGATGATGAAGAGATTTGTAAAGAGGTTACTCTTTCTTTGTTGCGACACCTGTCTGACCTTCATCATAAAGTGTCACCTTCGAAGTTGCAGTATTGCCGACAAGAAGTGACCTACTTAGGTCATCTCTTGTCGAAGGAGGGAAGACGATTGACCTCAGAGCGTATTCAAGCGATTGCCCAAATGACTGTGCCATGCACACAGAGAGAGGTGCATGCCTTTTTAGGTATCACCTCGTATTGTAGACAGTGGATTCCGAATTTTTCATTGCTAGCGAAACCTTTGTTGGCACTTACTCTTAAGGACACGCCACACCCTCTTCCTTGGTCTGACGAATGTCAGAAGAGTTTTTCTGAATTGCGTGATGCATTGTGTTCTGGTCCGGTGTTGGGTACCCCCGACTATAGTAAACCTTTTACACTTTATGTACACGAGAGAGAAGGTTGTGCGTTGTCAGTGTTGACGCAACAATTTGGAGACAAGCAGCGCCCATGTGCGTATTTTTCAGCCACTTTAGATCCGGTAGCTAGGGCGTTATCTAGTTGTCTAAGAGCTACAGCAGCAGCGGCTGTTTCTATCCGACAGTCTGCTGGTTTGGTATTGGATAATACATTGATTGTGATGGTTCCACATGCAGTGGATACCCTATTGAACAGAACAAAGACTCAACATCTTACCAGTGCACGTTTGTCAGGTTATGAGTTGACGCTTTTGGCTAGCCATGTGCACATCAAGCGGTGCAACACATTGAATCCAGCTACATTGTTGCCAATTTTTGTAGAGACAGATGTTCAGGAACAGCACGACTGTTTTCTCCGGACAGAGGAGGAAACGAAGGGTAGAGTTGATCTGAAAGATACTCCTCTTTCAAATCCTGATGGTACCCTATGGGTAGATGGTTCGTGCTTTAAGCTTCCGAATGGAGAGACCACTGCAGCATATGCTGTCACAACTTTGCACACGATTGTTGAAACAGCAGGTATTTCACAGAATTCAGCACAAGCAGCGGAGTTGATAGCATTGACTAGAGCGTGTGTGTTGTCAAAAGGAAAGAGAGTGAATGTTTTTACTGATAGCCAATATGCATTTGGCGTGGCTCACAGTTTTGGTCGTTTGTGGAAAGAGAGAGGATTTCTTACTTCCCATGGTACGAAAATTCAGCATGGACAATTAGTGAGTGAACTTCTTGAATCACTTACTTTGCCGACCCAAATTGCGATAGTAAAGTGTAGTGCGCATAAGAAGGTTACGGATGATGTGGGTCGAGGGAATGCGTTTGCAGATGAAGTAGCGAGAGAAACAGCGAAAGATGTGACGAGTCGGATGTATGTTCCAGGTCCTGCCAGATGGGTTGTGGAAGGAGGAATGTGTGAAGATACAACAGAAAGTGTGAAGATGATTCAGGCAGAAGCTACTGGGAAAGAATTGAGTATGTGGAGAGAGAGTACGGGAATGTTGGATTCGACAGGCTGTTGGGTTGAGTTGTCAGAGCACCGGCAATGGTTGTTGCCGGATGCATATGTGCTCCCGGTGGTTACTATGGCTCATGGGCTGGCTCACATTAGTTCAAAAGGGATATGTATGTTGTTGGCTCCGATATGGCAGAATGGTGGAATTCCTAAGTGTGCTGAGAATTTGGTTAAACACTGCATGATTTGCTTGATGCATAATCCTGGAAAGGGAACCCCAACTCCAGCGGGTCATTTTGCTCCTCCAACGAGGAGCTGCAGATAGACTACATTCATATGGAAAGATGCAATAACTTGAAGTATGTCCTTGTGGTTGTTTGTGCCTTTTCCAGATGGATAGAGGCCTACCCCCTGAAGGATAATACTGCCTTGTCTTCAGCCAAGGTTTTGCTCAAAGAATGTTTTCCCAGATATGGCTTGCCGAGGATGGTATGGAGTGATAATGGAAGTGAATTTGTGGGTCAGATTATGAAGAAAGTATGTGCGGGTCTGGGTATTAAACAGAAATTTCATGCTGCGAATCACCCCCAGTCAGCAGGCCTGGTCGAGTGCTATAATGGCACTCTGAAGCTGAAGTTGGCCAAGGTGCAAGCGAGCTCTGGTCTTACATGGCCCGATGCCTTACCATTGGCGCTTTTGTCCACGAGATCGATAGTACATTCTCGCGTGGGACTTAGACCATACGAGATTGTTTTTGGACGCCCTGCGAATGTCTGGGGTGTGCCGAGGCCTAATAAATACAGTGATATCGAGCACCCTATGTTGATTAACTACTTACATGATTTGACCCCTAAATTGCGTGTTCTTCACCAACAGGTCCATGACACTTTGCCTTCAGTTTCTGTAGACGCAGGCCACACGATTCAACCTGGCGACTGGATTCTAACCAGGATTTTCCAGAGGTCAAAGAACTTGGAACCAAGATGGATCGGCCCATACCAAGTCCTGTTATCAACTCGGACTGCTATTAAGGTGTTCGGCAAGAAAAACTGGGTACATGGTACCCATTGCAAGAAGATACCTTTGCACTTACCGTACGATAAGTGGGTCCGGGAAGGTGTTGCCGATTCCGAGAGTGAAAGGGTTTAAAGATTTGTACCTTTTAGTGATGCACATCTGGAATGGACTCAGTCAGAACGTGCGGATAATGAAGTCTTGCAAGAAGCTGTGCCGCCATGTTTGAGATTTGATACTACGCATCCAGAGACACTCTTTCAGGATCAAACTGTGCCTGGTAAAGAACGCTACAACTTAAGGTCTAAAAAGGACAAATAAAATCTGAATTTTTTTGGGAATTACACTCTTTCAGACAAGAGACTATTTTTCTTTTTCTTTTTTGAGCCACCATCCGGGTTCAGCTGCAGGGTCGCGGTATAAGACTTAAGGGGTGGCCCGCGTATTGACGAAAGGTCTGCGGTTCTAGGGACGTCTAGGACGCCTGGACGCACACTTGAGTGAAGAAGGAAAATTGCCGCGAGCAGCACGTTAGAGTATGGAGTCTGTTGTAACTGAAAGAGATGTTGAGAGAATAGATCTTAAGACAAGATTTTGTACATTGATATATAGCAAATGTTTTATAATATTGTGCTCTTTGATGTTTTTAAGTATCACATTAGCTTGTGTGGGTTGGATTGTCTATGTTACACAACAGACATCTGCACCCACCTCCCAACCCATGCTTTCTTTTACTACTGTTTCTTTGCACCAGTTTTATACGTTGCCTGAACATGAACAAACAAGGAGATCAGAATTTGTCAACAACTCGTTCATACAGTTGTTGCATCAGCATCAGTTAGTAGTAAATACCCCTAATTGTTGGGTTTGTGGTCTTATGCCTCATACGACAGATAAAGGCATGCCATATTTGGTTTTGCCTTTTTCTTTTAATGGGTCTGTGTGGGCTTTACAGACCATGTTTATCTATGCAAATGGGGTACGCCCCTTACGTTCCCTTAAAGATAACTCCAGCAATAGTGCCTTGATAAGGGGAATAGTAGCTATGATCCGAGATATTGATGCATATAATGCTATCCCTAAGGATGAGGTGCAGGCTTATGTTGGTTGGAACGTGACTGGATATAGTACCAGCTTGACAGAGAAGGAGAGACGAAAAAGGTCTCCCCCTATTTGGATTGTACCCCACCGAGGCCATTTTTGTTTGCAAGGTACTGGCGGAATCTGAAAGCTCAGCTAGGTAAGAGTGCGTGTGCTCAAACCTATGTCTATTCATCCCGGACTTCTCCACCGTTTGTGCCAGCTAAAGGCACATATTTTGTTTGTCATGACAGAGCCTACACATGGTTGCCACCTGATTTTACAGGAACATGTTATGTGGCGTTTTTGCTTCCCCCTACATATACTACTGCTTCAGACTATCATAGAACGAGATATGGTAGAGGTGTCTTCAATAAGGAAGATACTGCAGCACATGAAGTAGGAGATTTCTTCAAGGGCTTCCTGCCCTTTTGAGGTCCTATGATCAATAGTAGGCATATTCAACAGCTTGTCCGCGTTGTTGAAGCTACTATTAATGAGAAAGCAGGTGCTCTTAGTAATGTTACAGCTGAGCTTCAAGCGGACCGCCTTATGACTTTGCAGAATTGTATGGTATTAGACATCATACTTGCAGATCGAGGAGGAGTATGTAAATTGATTGGATCCAGTTGCTGTGTTTACATACCAGATAATGCCCCTACAGTGTACCAAGCCATCTCTAGGTTGCATAAGATCTCTGAGTCTATCCATGTGGACGAAGGAGACTGGTCATTAACGGGATGGTTTTGGGGACTGTTGTCCAAATGGGGATGGAAGATTCTGACATTCCTTGGTATGGTTTTAGCCATCCTTTTCTCTTGTTGTCTTTGCATCCAGTGTGGTCCCACCATTTGTAGTCTTTGTGCTACTATGTGTGTTCGGAGAGCTGTCCCGAGAGAAATAGAGAATAATAAAATTATGCTACAGCAACACTTTGATGACCTAATGAATATCGATATAGACCTAGATTCAGATTAACATGAGTCTTAGGGTATTGCCTACGTAATGGCAAAAGGAGGGGCTCAGGTTCTGTAATTCTCAAATCTGACTCCATTTTGTTCTGTGCCACCATTTTGTGTTGCCTTCACGTAGGCCTGTAAAGGTAGCCTGGCGAACAAAGTGGCCTGGCCTTCTTAGTTCATGTATACATTAATATATAGGTTTCTTTTTGACTCTGAAATGAACTGTAAGAAACTGACCTCTTCACCTGAAACTGACCTCGCAAAGCCAATTTCCCTGATCGATCTTTGTCTGAGATTGCCAATCAATGTTCAGGACATCGTTAACTTTTTAGTTTCCTTGCACATGCCTTATCTCGTTCAGCATCTGTTACTGTTTCTATTTTTATGTTTCTTCATTACATGGGTTATGCTTTCAATTATAGGTTTGTCCGGCTTGTGGAGATTGAATTTGGGACATTCCTAATAATTAACTTTGGGGTTGGGATACTGTAAATTGAGTTTTTGCTATGTGATGCTTTGTTTGAAAATGTATCTTATTGGCTAGAATTTTGTGCAGTGGGTGTACATTTATAAAGTGAATATTGGGTATAAAAGGAGACGTCTCGCCTCAGTAAAATGAGAAGTCTCCTGAGAATTTACACCGTGATGTATTTCTAGGATCACTGTTACTAGCTGCAGCTAATAAACTTGGTCTCTGACGCCATCCAGAAGTATTCCGTGTCTTTGAATACCAAGACAGGTGAACTCGAAGATCTTAGGCGTGCCCCTGACGCCGCTGGGTTAAACCCCGGTTCTTCAGTTACAATACTGAGCCCAATGATGAGCCTTCTCCGACAACAGTGTCAATTGGAAATAAACAACGATAAATTTTTAACTTTGTGCAGCAAAAATAATAAACAGTGAATGTGACATTCATTTGAAACAAGATGACATTAGGCCTAACTGAGGTCTAGTTAGCAGTAAGCCAGGAAAATGTACTTCAACAGGTCATATCAAAGTCATTTCAAATGCAATAGCATCATGTCAGTGTACAGATGTGAATTTGAGTGTACCTATTCAGTTTTTATTTGTCCTGCAGTTGGGCGTGGCATTATGATGTTCATTTGTAAATTATATAGCTCTGCACACCCAAGCGGTGCTTCCAAAATCCAGTATCACCCTCAGTGAAAGGAGGTTACAGACCCTCACCAGGCTACCAGGAGAACGATGGTTAGTAGCAGCTGATCCTACTTCAAGGGCAGATGTATGTTAACCTCTACATCTGTAGGAGAGATACTGTGTTGCCCTTATCTCTGTAAAACAAGTGCAGTCCCCTGTTAGAAATTGGGTCACGGGTAGACTGGGGTGTGAGCCCTGGTCAAGCAACAACCACAATCCTGGTCAGGGTAAGGCACAAGCAAACCCTACATTGATCTGTGCTCAACCCTTGGTAGCTTTGCATAGAGCAGTCAGGCTTAACTTAGAGACAATGTGTAAAGTATTTGTGCAACACTCTAAACAGTAAAAAAGTAAAAACACCACACACAAAGATCCCACACCTAGTTAGTCTAATAGAGCTTAATTTAATCAATAAAACAAGACCTAACAACAGTAAACCATCTTCTGTGGTTTGACTGGTAACGGCTGTGCTCCCGCTTGTTCAACCACCAGTACATCTCATTGGGGTGAGTGGCAATCCTGTTTGCTATGCATTTTCAGGGGGGAGGGGGGGTGGTGGAATGGGTCTTTGCAGAGATCCCTGTCCGACATCTTGCATTGTGCATTTTGATACAGGGAACAAGGTACACCTTAGTGTAATCTAGGCACCTAATGAACGCCAGGAGGTTTTTTTCAGGGACTCCCTAGGCCAACTGTTGACCTCACCAGACACAGACATAGTGGTAGCGGGGACTTTTAACATGGGCAATGGACACCCAGAGGGATAGGTCAAGTCTGAGGGTGGGTCAGGTTGGAGACCTTACACTGGGCACTAGGCAGTGATAGGGAGAGGCGGGGCTAATCATGTATGGAGACATATGCATCCCATGGACACCGATTATACCGTCTTCTCAGTGGCCCACCAGACATGCACACACATTGACTACTTCTTCACATCTCCTCATGTGACTTGGAGCAGAGTCTCAGTAGATATTGGTGCTGCTGCATTCTCTGATCACTCCCCCATTGTTCTTTGGTTCCACCCAGGTGGGCACCCTCAGCCCCCCTGTCTGGCGTTTTAATGTGCCACTCCTTACCTATTACCGCATTCAGGCTGACACCCTGACAGCTATAGAAGCCTTTTTGTGCACCAATGATGCCCGTAATATCACAGTTTCCACTTTTCGGTAAACACTGAAAGTTGTGATCAGAGACCCCTTTATTGCCCTTGCCACTGGCCATAACAGGGATAGACAAACCAAGAGGCTTGAAGGAACTGGAGGTCACACACGCACAATCCAGTTCAGCAGTGGCCTGCCGCTGAAATTAAATGAAATGAAATGAAAATGCGTTTTATAAAGCGCAAAGTAGTTGCCCGGGGGCGTCCTAGCGCTAGGATTGCTAAAAGTTCTAAGAAACCACATAACACAGGAAAGGAAAGAATTTATTTATTGAACAAAAAAGTTTTCAGATGTTTTCTGAAGGAAGTCAGATCTGGGTTAGACCTTAATTGAAGGGGTAAGCTGTTCCACAACTTAGCGGCGTTCAAAGAAAAAGAGCGGCCTCCTGATCTGGCCCGGTTGACCTTGGGCACCGTGGCAAGGAAGGCACTAGCTGAGCGCAGCTGTCTGCTGGGGAGGTATGGGGTGATTAAGGGACGAATTATCAAGGGGCCAATTGACCAAAATGACTGGTGGGCAATACAAAGGGATTTAAAAGCAATCCTGTCTCTCACAGGAAGCCAGTGCAGTCTTGTCAGTCCGGGTTTAGCGGAGGACCTACGAGGGATTTGAAGTAGAGTCCGGGCTGCACAATTTTGGATCACTTGTAGCTTCCGCAATGTGAAGTCAGGGGCTCCCAAGTAGAGAGCATTTCCAAAATCCAACCTAGAGTGGATCAGTCCCTGTACAACAATTTGCTTAGCTTGGAAAGGTAACAGGGGGAGGATCTTCCTCAGCATTCTAATAATACCGAAACAGGTAGCCGACAACTTAACAGCCTGGTGGTTTAACGTTAGATCCCTGTCCAACCAAATGCCCAAGCTCTTAATGGTATCCTTTGGAACTGGGGAGGGACCCAGGCAAGCCGGCCAGATGGAATTCAGCGAGGGCGGGACCGGGCGTCCCAGCATCATAAACTCTGTCTTGCCTCCATTAAGTTTGAGGCAAGACAGGGTCATCCAGCTGTGCACCTCGCTCAGGCAACCAGCCAAGTCCACTGTGGCCGCGGGGTCCTCAGCCCGCATCAGAGAGACCACCAGCTGGGTATCGTCCGCATAGGTAACGATCTTAATACCATATGGGCGGACGATACCCGCCAGCGGCCTCATATAGACATTGAACAATGTCGGGCTGAGCGAAGAGCCCTGCGGGACTCCACAGCCCAACGGTCTACTGGTGGAGATGGTGTTTCCCTCGAAAACCTGGAATGTTCTGTTGGACAAGAATGACCTGAGCCACCTCAGCGCTTCTCCTTGGATCCCGATATTATGGAGACGCGCAACAAGATCTCGTGGTTCACAGTGTCAAAAGCGGCACTCAGATCGAGGAGGATGACTGCCACCGATCCTCCCCGATCTAAGATGCCTCTTGTTTCTTCCAAAACTGACAACAAAGCCGCTTCCGTCCCATGTTTGGGGCGAAAACCGGTTTGTGATGGATCGAGCAGTTGGTGATTTTCCAGGAAGTTGGTTATAAGGTTGTTAATATATTTTTCCAATATCTTGCTGATCCAGGGGAGCAAAGAGATGGGACGATAGTTGTTAAAATCATTCATGTCCATATTAGGTTTCTTTGCGAGTGCCCTCACCCTTGCCTGTTTCCATGCTGGTGGAACCATGTTGGCGGAGATTGAGGCATTAAGTACCTCCAAGATTGGAGGTACTCCAATCTGGCTAACAGCAGCGCGGAAACAGCTGAGTGTTATACATGGGTCAGGCGGAATATGCTTTACTCAGAATCCTACAGTAATATTATGTGGGTGGTAACAAGGGGGGATGTATGTGGGTAAATCGCCTCCGAGCACAGGTTGAATCCATCATCGTTCTCTAGCTCACTTCGCCACCGTAGTTCAGACCCAGCCATATGCAAATCAGTCTTGAAACTGGTCCCAGGATCCTTGTTTATGGTCCAGGGAAGACTTGGCTTGGCAGTTCGGGCTGGACTATTCCCATGAGGAACGTCGTCAAGACTGATTTGCATATGGCTGGGTCTGAACTGGGGTGGCAAAGTGAGCTAAAGAACAATAATGGATTCAACCCAGATCTGTGACTTGGGGTGGGTGTCTGAAAAGTTTCACCGCTCCGTCTATCGCCTCCTTGTGTTCAATTTGTTCGGCTAAGCTGGCAAGGTATGCTCAGATGTGGGTCCCTTGCTCACTTTGCCACTGGACTCAAGCTAGCCTGGCTAATGAGGGGTGTTAGCATGAAACCGGTCCCAGGATGCTTGTTTCCAGTCCAGGGAAGACCTGACTTCGCAGTTCGGGCTGAACTGTTCCCATGAGGCACTGGGTCAAGACTGATTTGCACATGGCTAGGTCTGAACTGGGGTGGCGAATTGAGCTAAAGAATGATGATGGATGAAACCCAGATCTGAGACAGGTTGAGTGTCTGAAAAGTTTCAGCGCTCTGGCCATCGTCTCCTTGTGTTTGCCTTGTTTGCCTTCAGTTGGCAGGGTATGCCCAGGCCTAGGTCCCTTGCTCACTTTGCCACTGCATTCAAGCTAGCCTGGCTGATATGGGGTGTTACCCTGAAACCGGTCCCAGGATGCTTTTTCCGGTCCAGGGAAAGCCTGGCTTGGAAGTTCGGGCTGGTCAATTCTCATGAGGCACATAGTCAAGACTGATTTGCATTTGGCTGTGTCTCAACTGGGGTGGTGAAGTGAGCTAAAGAATGATGATGGAGTCAACCTAGATCTGGGACTGGGGTGAGTGTCTGAAAAGTTTCAGCGCTCCGTCCATCATCTCCTTGTGTTTGCTTTGTTCACCCCAAGTGGCTGGGTATGCCCTGGGTTTCCAGTCCAGGGAAGACCTGGCTAGGAGATCAGGCTGGAATGTTCCCATAGTGTCAAGACTGATTTGCATATGGCTGTGTATGAACTGGGGTGGCGAAGTGAGCTAAACAACAATGATGGATTCAACCCTGATCTGTGACTGGGGGTGAGTGCCTGAAAAGGTTCAGCCCTCCGTTTATCGTCTCCTTGTATTTGAACACTAGTTTTTGAGGCGACACAAAAGGAACATGATAAAACTCTTACACAGTTGTGTTGTATAATGATTGATGCAGGCCTCACTTTAAAAGCAAAAAAGTGTGAGTTTCATAAAACCAAGTTCACGTTCTTTGGTCACATCATTTCTGAAGAGATAATGACTCCAGATCCAAATAAAATACAAGCCTTGTCATCCACTTCTCCCCCACAAGATGTAACCATGCTGCAACCCTTCATTGGTATGGTCAGTTACTCTTCAAGGTATATACATGGCTTTGCCACTAAGTGCCCAATTGAGATACTTAACAAAACAAAATGTTGCATTTCAATGGTCAAATGAATGAAAACAAAGCTTCAAGAAAATCAAGCATGCAATTCAAAACACCACTAAAATAGCATATTTTGATCCAAAGTTGCAGACAGAGGTTGTTAATGATGCAAGCCCAGTGGGGGTGGGTGCCACCCTTGCACAGCACACTGTACATCCCAATGCCCCAAGACACATTGTGACCTATGCTAGTCGAAGTTTGTCAATGACAGAATGTGCCTATTCACAACCTGAAAGGGGAAGACTTGTTGTAGTGCGAGCCTGTGAGCATTTCCTGATGTTCCTATGTGGAAAGCATTTCACAATTGTCACCGAACACCATGCATTGCTCACCATTTTCAGCAATCCTACAGCCAAAAGCCCCCCTCACATTGGGAGGTGGGGGTTGCGATTGCAGGGGTATGATTATACATTTGTGCATCATCCCGGATAGAATCAGAACCCTGCTGACTACTTCTCACCAGCGGAGGCTCCTCGGTTAACATAGAGGACTGCTGCACCACTACTGTCTCAGCAGTGCCAAAATTAAAAATAAAATTATAATAAAACACTGTAATTATCATTTTGTTTTTCATCCCAAATGAAAAATCGTGTCTAGGGCAGGGAGGAGGCGCCATCCTGATGGACAGCAGCCTGTACAAGGAGTGGTGGGACCTGTAAGTGAGCATGTGTCAGTTTGGCCGGATGTTTTAGGATGGCCAAACTGACAGGAGCACTTAGATATCTCCAACCCGAGCTCTGTTGCATAGCCTGGTGGATAACAGGCACAGGCTCCCAGGACCTAACTGAGTGCCAGGTCAGCCTGCTCAGACCAATCCCTGCGCTTCTCTCATGCTGGGTAATAGTATTACCAGCATGAGAGCAGTGTCTGGATTGGCATAGGGGAGTATGGAAACCTATAAACTAGTCCATGGACTGCTGGGAGTCAAAAGGGGCAGAGGAGCACTGTGATGGCTGTCATTTTTTTGTTTTTTGTCTGCCCAGTGCTGCCCCACCACATTTCTTCACCAGCAGCTATCACTACTTCTCACATGTGCCAATACAGTGTCATGGCACTACTTCTAAAGCAGCTGATGCTTATGTTAACTTCATTGTGAAATCCAGTAGCCCTGCTGCCATATCAATAGAACAAATCATGAGTACTGACAGGGATTTGCTAATACTCAAAGACATTATTACAAACCAATCATGGCGAAAACATACTTGACCTCTGCCAGATGACCTTGAGTACTAGAAATTCAAAGATATATAAGAAGGACTTTCAGCTACCCCAGAAGGCATCATCTTATTAGGGTCAAGAATTGTCATACCCAAGTGTCTGAGACAACAAGTTATTGAACTGACCCATGAGGGACACCATGGAGTTGTTACTATGAAACAAGCTCTATGGAACCGAGCGCGGCCCCATCATCTTGAAGAGTTGAAAAAGAGTTGAAGACATGTTATTTATGCAACTGTTTGTCATCTAAGACAAACCCACATCCGTTAAACATGTCTGATCCTCCAAAGCATGCATGGGAGATTGCAATTGATTTCTTTGGACCCCTTGACAATGGACATCAATTACTAGTAATATTCCTATGTTTCTCTTGTGGAAGATCTGTCATCAATTATTCATAACAGAGATATTGAGAGACATGTGTTGTTCCCTCAATTTTGAAATCTGACAATGGCCGCCATTCAATATTCCAGAATTTAAAGATTTAAAAGCTTGAACTCAAATCAGTCTTCAGTCTACAGGTCAACTCCCCATTCCACCACCTCTTAAAGTCATGGAGAACCACAGTAACCAAATTGTCACAATGGATCACTGAGAGATCTACTGACATAGATAAACTTCAAACTACTGATTTGTCTCACAAATGCAAAATGAAGACCAATGCGGACAGACGCCGCTGTCCTCGGAGCACTGTGTTCAACAGAGGTAACCAAGTTATTGCCAGGCAGAAACGGAAACACAAGTCTGATGCTCCTTTGATGCTGACCCACTGAGGGTCGTGACCAGTAAAGGACAGATGGTACTGCTCACCATCTGGGAATCCATAACGCAGCATTCTTGGCATTTCAAGCACCTGCCTTGACCTACGCCAACTCCAGATGTCAGGAGTGAGACTTGTACACCTGAGAATCCAGAGAGCTCAATGACTGTACCAATGTCTCCGTCAACAATGCCAGTCATGGACACTTCTCCGGTGTCCCCGCAGCCTCACATGACCAGATCTGGGTGATTAATTCAAGCACTAAAACGAATTGTTGTAATGTGTATATATGTATTATGGGTGTTTTACAAAGGGGGAGATGTAGTGTCTTATGAGTTAGAGAGGATGGAAACCTTTTGGTGCCTGGCGGACTCCGTAGAACCGTGACGTAAGTGTGTGGGTGATAGAATTCATGATGTAGAATGTTCACTTTAACGATTGCACGCTGATAAATAAGGATGTGTAATTCTAAGCTCTGTGTGTGGCGTGATTATTTGCATGTACCCAGGCCAGGGAAGAGGCCACACATGTCAGTGTGGCTAGTGCTCACTAGAGATGCTCATCATTTCTTATAATCTGGATGTGAACCGTCATTTCAATATTTGTCTGTAGGTGGAGCCATTCTACCAGGAATACAATTGCAGATATATGAACTATTTAATATTGGACTTGGATGTATTGTGGTCAGAAAAAGGCCTGATTTGTTCATGTTGCTTTGGATTAGGAACAGGTGTCTCTGAACATTTCTAAAGTCCAGGTGACTGTGCCCGAACTGGTGATTGATAGGAAGATTCCGTTTAACGTGTTTATATGAAGAAGAACAGAGAGCTAGAAGGACAGGACTTGAGCTAACTGAAGAACAGAAATCATGAAATTAAGAAATACAAAAGATCGCTCTACTGTTAGAAAAAGGGTCATCACCAAGGGGATTGAGAGAGACCATCCAGTGACCAAATTCTGAAGAGTCAAAAGTCCACATAAATTAACTATGATAGTCTTTGGTCAAGATTTCATGCTTTAAAGTGAAAAAAACTTTTCCTCTCCAAGTACGAGACTTGAAGTCACCAAGAAGAAGTAAATCGGTCATTAGTGGAACTGTGCTCCACGGTGAGATCTGAAATTTGAGGTCTAGTCTGGCCTTTCAACCACAAGCAAGATGTATCTTCCCTGCGTCAGGGATGGGCTGCGGTATTAGCGGTGCAATACTAATTTCAATCAGTACTAGGTATTGAAAAAATAGTTGCTGCAATTTTGTTGATCTTTCGGGCCTTATTTATGAAGGCCTTGCGCCGCCGGTGCGTCATTTTTAACATGGGAAAAAGTGACGCACCGGTGGCGCAAGGGCTTCATAAATCTGCCCCTTCATTTTTTTATTTTTTATTTTTTTTTAAGACGTTTATTATTGTTCAAAAAGTGCAGTACATATAGCAGAGCCTACAACCCTGCGGGCCGGCTGCAAAAAATCTGTGCAGTGTTGAGGCAGATGGTTTCAGGGGAAGGTATTATGCATATTTCTGGTCATTATCTGGCGTATCGCGTCACGCGAAAATCATACATAACATGTGCTTTTAGCACTCGGCCATCACTGTAAATGACGTCTCATTTTACATTTTATTTATAATTTAACCAGTAACTTTTCAACAAGAAACAGGACCGTTCACAACGGCACGTCCCAGTGTGCCTACGGTGTCGGTGCAACTCCATGCACCTACGGTGCGTGTGGCATTAATGTCTCTCCAACTTGTTTATGCATGTGCTAGGAGCGCATCGGTGAAGTGAGAGAGCTGTGGCTGTCCTAGGTGGCTGGTGGTATAGCGGGTGGTGAACAGGGTCGATAAGCGGTAGCGTTCCACCAACTGTCCGCTCGTTGCACGACATGTGTGGCAAACATATGTGCCGCCTCTATGACACTTTCGGTGGGTGCCGCCCGCTCCCGTGTTCTCTACCTAGTGTTCAGCCAGGGGTGTCTGTCTGTCGCTGTGTGTTAGTGGGTATACCCGCAGCCGGGAAGAACAGGAATGCGTAACCTTCAATATGGGAATGTGCAGAGGGAGTCAGAAGGGGGGGGGGAGGAAGTGTACCCGTGCGGGCTGTGTCAAGGCTGTGGTGTTGAGAGCAGCGTTCGGGCCATTACGTGGTGGAGAGCCCTCATTAGCGTGGCTGACTGTGTTCGCGGCTTACATGCCGGGGGGTCGGTGGCACCCTCGGGGAGGTGGGGGGTGAGCGCGGTGTGCAGCCCTGTCTATGATGTTGTCGCTCGTGAGGGGCCTGCCCGTCTCGGCTGTCGCTGCGCGATTCCCCTGGCCATGCCCTCTGCCTGCAGGGACCCCAGGATTTCATCCCAGATGATAAATCTGCCCCTTCATCTTTAAGAAAAAAAGTCACACACATCTTAAATGAAAGAAAAATGGAAGTTATTGTAATCTTTGGGAAATGGACTTTATTACATTGTGAAAGCTCAGTTGGTTAATAAAATCACAGCAGATGTATTTGTGTTTAACCAGACAGTCACAGAATTGAATCCTTCTTGCTGCAGTGGGGAATAGTGACATGTAAATTTATTGTTCTATCAGATCCAAGCCCGCAATGGAATGCACTGTGATTAGGCAACTTGCTATTTTAAAATTGTAATACTCACAGTATAAGATAGGCGGTCTCAAATTGTGCGAAAGGATTTGGGGTTTGTTAAAGAAAAAGTGCTTTTGAAATATTTATATTTTTTAGTAATATGCAGTAAGGCTGCACCTAGTGCAAACCTTTTTTAATAAGTTTCCATTCAGAAAGAGGCAATCCAAAACTCAGTCGGTAACACGTTTGCATTACCCAACAAAAACATTATGGGCCTTATTTCTAGTTTGGCAGTCTGACCGTGGAGAGCTCTGTGATCCGATCGCAGTATTACAAATTAGGCGGTTTCCTTTGCGGCGAGCCTGGCTGAACCTCCGAAACTGCCAGCAGACAGTTTGGTTCGCATTTGGGGAAAGGCAGTCGCCAAAGGTTGGTACAGGGGAACTGCACCACCACCTGTATAGTGAGTTGGCTTTTCCACCAGCTGACCATAGCGGTCCTACCGCTGGCTTCAAGGTGGTGGACACAAAGGATTTGGGGTGAGTACTCACCCCTTTCTTGTTCTTCCAGGCAGAGTCTGACATGGATCTCTTTCTTCAGGTCCCCGCTTCACAGCAGAATCTTCACCCCAAGGATTACGACCCTGTTTGCAGCTATCTACAGGTGAGTCCTTTTCGAACGATATACCCATTGCCAGGACTGCCCACATATGGGCCGAATAACCACAATGGGTGATGGTAATTTTCCACATGTATCATGTATATGTGTGCATCTGACACATACGCAGTCGAAATGCACACACAGGCATCAACATATTTGGAAAAAGTACTCATCACCACAGCAAGATCTCTGCATCCACACCACCGACACCGTGGTCAACACGTAATACTGCAGTCTATAGACCACCAGCGCTGTGGGCTACTGGCAGTCTCGGATGCGGTTCTCGGGCAATCGGACAGCCAAACTCATAATCAGGCCCTAAATCTTTGTTATCATGAAGCTTCAAATCAGTCCAGCAATTAAAGTAATATGGTGTCTCCTATGCAGCCTTTAAATTGACTGATTAACCAATTGTACACATTTATATGTCTTTCAGGTAGCAGGCATGCTGGTGAAAAGGCTTGGTCTTTAGCCGACTGTCTTGCACTGGTGTTTACAGTACAGGGAATTCTTTTCTTGGCTTTTCAATGAGAGGCACCTCTAGGACAGAATTAACCGTTCAGAAATGGGTTCTTTTTTAACAAAAAGTGGAACTGTTTTTGTAAATATACATAGAGATAGGGAACATGGTTCCCAATAGTTCCCAGCCACTTCAATCCCTGGCTGTGTGCACACTCTGGTCACAGGTTTGGAGCCCAGGGTTTATGTGCCTCGTGCAGAGCATAGCTTGCCACTCTGGTGTCCAGATTTATATATTATCTAAGATTTCTCAGTGGATTAAAGCGTTTGTTGCAGATATCCTTGTGTTGTGTGCAGGTCGCAAGTTACATCCTGGTAAATTAGCTGAATTCGTTTTGCACCTGTTTCAGACAGCTTCACGTAACTGAGAAAGCATTAGTTTGAAATTTGGCATGTTTTAACTCAACAATATTTTATCATAAGGTTTATACAAGTGGTTCCAATTGGTACTAATGGACACTTACTATTAAGTGCCAGAAAATTCAGTTCAGAATATGAGTGCTATGAATGTTTCTCATTAGTGTACTTACATAAGTGAAAATAAATAAATGCTTTTTCTATAGAGCACGATCAGGTCCACATATCTTCCATACACCGTGGTCCTGAGAAAGTCCAAACCTCTGGTTATTCTTAGTAACTTGTGACGATGCACTTTACCAACATCTATCTTTAATATTTCCCATACATTTTCGTGTAATATTTCTTGTTCTGAATTAATTCTCTTTCTCCCATCTACTTCTTAATATGCCTCTTTTCTACAGCTCTTTTTGGTGCATTCCGCCTATTTTTGTTGCTCCTGCTCCTTCATACCTTTATGATAAGTTGTGCCTTTTTTCTGGAACTTGCTTGCCTTTGAAAGCACAGCCGCTCTCACATGGCTATCATTATATGTGCAATAGTGTTGGATCAACACGGTTTGCAGACAATATGCAGATTTTTGAACCTATTGGCTATTTTTAAACTTTGGCTAAATATTTCAACAAACTGTGCAATTCGCACAACCCCAATTGCAATGAGTGGCATAAAACTCTCAGCATAGCTGATTGCAAAATCCTGTTTGTCGCATTGTCCCAAATGGTATTTTTGTGGGCAAAACTGTAAATACTACTCTAGGGCATGATTAAGAGTGGCCTGGATTGGGTAAACAGAATTTATTGCACGCCATAACATTCTATACCATGGCGACTGGAGTTTACCAGGTGAGATAAATTCCAATTATTTTGAATATTTTTCCTGTAATGGGGAATAACATTCAACTTTTGATGCTTAAAATACCCAAATCTGTAATTACTGCGCCTGCTCTTCTTTCATATTCCTGTAGGTTTGACATGACAAAATCAGGGAATGCAGAATTTGTCATATCAGGTAATTACTAAGTGTTATAATGGTGGACCACATTCACAGATCACAACTTTTCCAAAACATTACTTAGTTAGTCTCAGGGCTCCAATTTTTGGGGAGCTTTGTGAGAAATGCAGCCTTTATAAGCATGTAGGGCTGCTTAAATTGGTCAAGGCTACAACCTCGATTTTTCCACTGCAGCTGTGACAACTGAATACTTACTCACAGACTCTACATCTTGAAGAATGTTGAACGGTGTCCATTCCTGACCAACTATGTTCAGGACTTCAAATTATTGGAAAAATCTTAAATCTAGGCCAAAGGCAAGGAAAAAGGGATGGCCAGAGACTCTGGAAATAGAAGCTATAACGAAGAACGTATCACCCATTAAAAAAACATCTGACAGAGTAAGGCCAACCAGGCTCCAAAACGGCCAGGCTCTGTGAGTGCTCCCAATTAAGCTCCCAAGCTGTTCGTCCCATTGTCCCAAAGGTTATTTTTGTGGGCAAAACTGGAAATACTACTCTAGGGGCATGATTAAGAGTGGCCTGGATGAGGTACACATAATTTATTGCACGCCATAACATTATATACCATGGCGGCTGGAGTTTACCAGGTGAGATAAATTCCAATTATTTTGAATATTGTCCCTGTAATGGGGAATAACCTTCAGCTTTTGATGCTTAAAATACAAAAATCTGTAATTACTGCGCCTGCTCCCCCTTCATCTTCCTGTAGGTTTGACATGACAAAATCAGGGAATGCAGAATTTGTCATATCAGGTAATTACCAAGTGTTATAATGGTGGACCACATTCACAGATCACAACTTTTTCAAAACATTACTTAGTATCAGGGCTCCAATTTTTGGAGAGCTTTGTGATGAATGCAGCCTTTATAAGCATGTAGGGCTGCTTAAATTGGTCAAGGCTGCAACCTCGATTTTTTCACTGCAGCTGTGAAAACTGAATACTTACTCACAGACTCTACATCATGAAGAATGTTGAACGGTGTCCATTCCTGACCAACTATGTTCAGGACTTCTAATTATTAGAAAAATCTGAAATCTAGGCCAAATGCAAGTAAAAAGAGATGGCCAGAGACTCTGGCCATCGAAACTACAATGAAGAAAGAGTACATACCACCCATTAAAAAACATCTGACAGAGTAAGGCCAACCAATTAAGCTCCCATTCAGGTGTTCCATTCTCAGGCCATTGGCTTTGAAGTGTCATCTCAGGTGGAGGGCAAAGTGGGGAATAGATGAGAAGTTCCAGAAGGGTGAAACTTGGGGAACAGAGGTGGTGACTAACTCAGTAAGCAATAGTGGCATAACGGAGGCCCCTGCAGCCCCTGTGTACAGAGGGCCACCCAACCGTGCACGGGGCCCCCGACCCTTCAAGAGGGCTCCATTGAGCCCATTACCAATGATTATTTGTGAAATAAGGGACACTTGAGGCCCCTCTGACATTCTACAGGGGGACCCCATTGCACGTCACTGGTGAGCAATTGTGCATATGAAAGCCTACTTGTGGTGGGGTGCTGCAATGTGCATCAGTTGGAGCCAGTGGTGACCACTCAAGCTGATCACCCAAGGAGGTAGAGGTGAACAGACCCAGCAGCACCAGATGTTATAGATTCCTAGTGACTGATGCTGGTGGAGCTTTCATCTGTGTGACTGAAACTGCGGATTTCTTGAGGGAGCCTTTGGAGGAGCAAGGAGAGAAAAAATGAGTAGAGAAGCAGAGGAAGTACCATGACTGCCAGTGTCATGCTCCTTCGACATCAGAAGTTGACCTTATAGTTAATGTCAGTACTTTGAGTTTGTATCTTCTGAGGACCTGGATTCAACCTGTGGACTAAATTCATCATTATTCTTGTATAATTAGCTTTATTGAGAAGAAATTGACATAAATAAGGAACAACAATGATGACATGCAAATCTGGGAACAAGAGATGAATAATTATATAAATAAGTACAGCTGCTTACAATTTTATATTTCATAGGGAAATAAGGGTAACAAAAGGAGGAGAAAGGAAGATGGGAAGGGAATTTTAAACCAACAATTAAAGATCCAGTAGCAGAATGCAGTCATTAAGAAACTAGGAATAAGTAAACAATATGATTAATTAGAAAACTAAAATGGAACTGTATTATTGAAAAAAAGCAGAGAACATTACGGAGCTTAACATTTTCAGAACAAGTAGAATTAACTTGTTTAGCATGAATATCCAAAATCTTTGTTAATGACAACCAATATAAATTGCTATTTACATGAGGTCTACACAGAGAAGAAAATGCTAATATATGATGGTGATGAGCATCATACCACCATGCTTTGAATGAAATATTAGCAGAGCACTCCCAGTTAACAGTAATATGCTGAAAAGTTAAGGTCAACATAAGGTCAAATAATCCATTTTCATCTGCATTTAACTTAACATAATAACATCTGATAGGTTTCCTAAAAAAGAGCAATGACATTGACATTGAACAACGTAACTTAAAAATGAGTATACGTTGAGACCATACTTTCTTCTAAAAAGAAGCACTGGGGGTAAATAGAAATAGAAGGTGTTTCATGTCACTTTGAGAGGGGCTGTATGACCAACAGAATTTGTTATTCGTATTAGAGAAATTATCAATGGAAATAAGTGTATGATATAATCTGTGGTATAGAATAAACATAGATTGAGTAGTTGAGGCTGATCTGGAAATTGTAAATACTCTATACTGTGGTAAATAAATAAATAATACCCTATTTTTGAATGTATAAATGAATAACAGATAGCTCAATAAATAAGAGTCAAGATTCGAGGTAGTAGGAGTTTCGCAGGTTTATTACAGCATAAAGGACAGGAACAGGACAACCTGCATAGGAATAGGATGGCAGGGCCCAGCAGCTGCCGGGGCTGGATCTGGGATGAGCGCGCTAGCATTTAATAACAATACACAAGCATATATAGTAAAACAGTTGCATTACAGTACATATGATAGGCGGAGCAGTGGGTGGAGCAAAGGGTGTGACGCGTAGCAGTCGCGAAAGATAAGGGTGAAAGTGGGTGTAACAGGGCGTATACATAGACATGTGATGCAAACGTAACAGAATATGTCATGAATGGGGCGGAAACATGGAGGGGGCTACCTAAGGAGCCGGGACCTCTAACCTGGTGGTGCGCGCAAGCTGGCAATGACGTATCACTAGGAGAAGCTGGGGGCTATGAACTCTGTGCTAGGAGCAGAGACTGAAGTCTGGAGAGTCAGGGCGACATGTACCTAAGCAGTATCTAGTATCTGATGTTTAGAGAACATGTTGATATAAACTAGAAGTCAGGAGGGGAAAGGCTAACTTGATTCTAAGACTGGACCATGCATTATTCTACATGTAGTGCGTGATGAAGAATATTAAATGACCATTAAATGCAGTATTTCTCTAACGTGGAGACGTGAAGGCTAGACAATGACGGAAACTATTGATGCGATTCAGTAGCTTAGGAATGCAGAGAAGGAGGACTGAACTGATAACTGGAATCATAACATATTCTTGGCAGACTCAGAGGCAGAGCCAGGGTGAGCCGGGCACTGTGAGGCAGGAAGTAAGTGAAGGGTCGAGGATACAGGTGGGGGCTGTATCGCTCCTCAGCGAGATTTCAGGAGACAGGAGCTGAATCTGGTGTCCAGGCCCTTTTGAGGCCTAGAAACGGGGACTTTATAATGGAATAACGTGCACACTGAGAGACGTGGCAACGTAGCTTTACATAGGCCTGATATTCGTAGTATTCACGAGGACTGGAAACTGACATACTAGAGGTGGACACAACTATAATTGCGTCTTGAATCGTACATAGGGAATACATATGCATATTTAATCATGCACACATAACATATGATGGATGACACGTAGGGACACAGAACATGGCAGAATTTACTTTTCCACATTCCCTCCTTGTCACTACGTTTCCATCAGGAAACATCAATATTCATGATACCATCTATCATTTCATACAGTATCATTTGCTCGTCTCGAATTATCCTGGAACGGGATTTAGAACGGGGCTTGGGATTAGGAATACAAGAGGTAGCACAAATGCCGCAAATCGCAGGGCCACATTGTATACAGAGACAGCAGCTGAATATGATCGCTACTGCAATACCTAGGAAGGACAATATTTTCCATCCCCATGCGGAAATTATATTCCAGAACCAACCGGACCATGTCCAGGTGCCTGGATCTTGGTGTATCAGATGGGCAATTTTATGGAGTCTGGTTATAGCTGAATAAACAGACGGCGCGTTATTTGGAATGAAAATGCAGCAACTAGATCCGATGACTCTACAGGCCCCGCCCCTATCGGCCAGTATGACGTCAAGGACGAGACGATTCTGTAAAACGACAAATCTCATAGCAGATTGCTCTTCGGTTAAGTTACCTAGAGCAGAGGCAGTCTCATTTACTACAGCTTCGAGGGTTCTTGTTAACCTACGGATCAGTTTACTATTCTGGATAGGTCCTATAAAGAAGAAGAAACCTCTGTTGAAATCTGTATACTGTTCTAGAGCAGTTTCAGTATAATCGACAATTGGGGACTCCCTTCTATGTCTAATGTGTACTAGATGTGTGTTTCTGTGATAATCAGATGGGGCTAGGAAAACAGGTGGCAGTAGGAAGGCAATGTAGCAGGTTCCCTCCCAATCGAGGGGCAGACGAACATATGCAGTTTGACCACAAATAAAATAAGAATGACGTGAAGCTTTGAAAATAGATTTCCCACTGTCACTATACTTGACAATAGTAGTACAATCACTATGTCCTACATGTACAGAACCATAATTTCGGACACATAATTCGCCTTTGACTGGTAATACTGAAATAGCAGGTAAGTCTGGAGTAGTATCAGACTGAACATTCAGGACCATGAAATTCGAAGAATAGTTACCTAAATTATACACTTCATTTTCTAGATCTAAACCTGTTCTGTGGGGGAGACCTTGCTTGTCTGGGAAACATGTACTGTTAAGAAAAGACATATCTGTTGAGGATGACGTTAACGTGGACCATGCTCCACACGAACCATTATGTGAAAATGGATAAGGAAA
Source organism: Lissotriton helveticus (assembly GCF_964261635.1). Taxonomy (NCBI): domain Eukaryota; kingdom Metazoa; phylum Chordata; class Amphibia; order Caudata; family Salamandridae; genus Lissotriton; species Lissotriton helveticus. The sequence continues at coordinate 730,457,512 of NC_136072.1, forward strand.
AAGTGGCAGAACTCCCTTCGGTGTCTGGAAAGGGGGGAGTCGACCACACACCCAACAATTAGTGGCATTGCTGGTCTGGTGTGAGTAATGTAACATGCGGATAAAGGAATTATTTCGCATAGCGAGGCGGTAAGAGAGTTCATGGGGAGGTAGGTCACTAAACGTGTGCTCTACTGTAGCATTAGCAGACTTATTTACATGAGGAGCTGGAAGATACAGGTAAAATGCATAACTGGTGCAGGAAATCATAATGCTGAGAAATAATATGAAACTTAGAAAAACGATACATCGGATTGAGTTTTGACTAACTCTCTCACTATGGGGGTCTATTTTATACATGTCAGAAACAGTCTAACCGTTTCACCTAGGGGAGGACTTAGACAATCAAACTGACTGACTTATTTTACTAGACCGGAGTTTTAACTTATACTCCTGTTGCGGAGTTTTCTCTAACAGGGGGGGTGTAGTAACATTGTCTTTTGCGGGACAGTCCTTAAAAATGGTGCTTTGGCAATCCTTCAAATCCTGGGAAATGTTCTTTAAGACGGGTTTCAGTCCATAAAACTTTTTTATATGAGAAAGGTGCACCCAGCCTTTGCGACCTTCCAACTTCACGGCTGTACGGGTGGTGAGGAGGACCTGTCGGGGCTCCTTCCAGCGAGGCTCCAGCGGACTTGATCTGTCAAAATTCCTCACCAACACCATGGATCCTGGAACGATTTCATGCGGTGCCACCTCGGTATTGTCTGGAAATGCGGCGGCAACCTGTGAACGACATGAGTTGAGGGCAGACATCAAGGAAGCTAGGTAATCTGTCAGCATATTACTTGAAACATCGGTAATACTTCGGGGTCTAGGAGTACCCCACATATTTGGGGGGCGGCCGAATACGACCTCATACGGGGACAGACCTGATCTGGAATGTGCGACCATGCGCATATAAAATAAAGCAACTGGTAGAGCTACCAGCCAGTCCACACCTTTTTCTTTGCATACTTTGGCGATACGGATTTTCAGAGTCTGATTATGTCTCTCTACGAGATCGGCTGCTTCAGGATGGCGTACACAATGAAACTTCCACTGGTACCCTAACAACAGGGAAACGTGCTTCATGAGTTCAGATGAGAATGGCTGACCGTTATCAGAATATACGACTCTAGGGAGTCCATAACGGGGGAAGAACTCACGAACCAACTGCTTGGCAGTGGTCGCGGCTGTGTAATCTGGGACTGGATATGCTTCTGTCCACCTGGACAAAGCGCATACAACTACAAGGACATACTTGAAACCTCGACATCGCTCCATCTGAATATAATCCATCTGGAGGACTTCAAAAGGGTGGTCAGGGGGCTGGAATCCACCTTGTTCCACCGGGACACTTTTACCTGGATTAAACTGACAACATATCATACAGGTACGGACTTTCTGCTTGGCTGCAGCTCGTACATGCTTGTTGAACCAAATGTTCTGGATACTGTCTAACATAGCTTTTTCTCCTAAATGTGCTGGACTATGTGCGGTATTAATAATGACTTGAACCATAGAGTCGGGGAGAAACCATGTGGCTCTACCCTTCGTTAACCATCCTTGATCTGTCTGGACCCCTCCTTGTTCGGACCATTTCTTGATTTCTTCGGGAGTAGCATGTAACTGGATATCTATGACATCTTGTGTAGGGTCCTTAACTGTCATGCATGTAATCGGATCTGGAGTGTGTGTCATGTTAACTGGAATGTCTAGAGTCTGTGCTGTAAGCTTGGCTGTGCGATCTGCTAGATCATTACCTTGGGAAATAATGTCAGTAACTTTCGTATGTGCTTTGCATTTCATGATAGCGATAGATGTCGGTAAATGTATGGCATCTAACAGAGCTTGAATAAGGAGACCATGCTGAATCTTGGTTCCATGAGAAGTCATGAAACCTCTCTCCTGCCAGAGCACTCCGAAGTCGTGTACGACTCCAAATGCGTAACGTGAATCCGTGTAGACATTAACTTTCAAGTTCTTGGCGTGTATGCAGGCTTGTGTCAGAGCAACTAGCTCTGCTGCTTGAGCGGACAGGGTGTCAATACGGTGTGTTTCAATAACTTCGGTGTCAGTAGTCACTGCATACGCGGCTATAAATTTGGCTAGAAATGCATACTGAGGAATCCATTGTCTGCAATAAGAAGTAAGGCCAATAAAAGCACGTACCTCCTTCTGGGTCTTGGGCTGAGGAAGACTCGCTATTAACTGGATACGGTCTGGTGTCAACTGCCTACCCCTCTTGGACAGTAAGTGTCCTAAGTATACCACTTGCTGGACACAGAATTGAAGCTTAGAAGGGGACACCTTGTGCCCCATCTCGGCTAGGAAATACAAGACTGTAAGGGATGCTTGCTCGCAAGCACGTTCAGAACGGGCTGTGATCAGTAGATCATCGACATACTGGAGCAGGGCAGTGTCAGTTGGCATGTGAATGTTGTCTAGTTGTCTCTTAAGTGCTTGACTGTAAATACTAGGACTTTCTGTGAAACCTTGAGGAGCTCGTGTGAATTTATAGCTCCTTCCATTTAAACAAAATCCGAAAAGGAACTGGCTGTCTGGATGAATGGGAACACTAAAAAACGCGTTCTTGAGGTCGATTACAGTAAAGAACGTGGCTTCGGAATCAATGGCTGTTAATAGGGAAGAGATGTCTGGGACAACTGGGTACTGAGGAATAATACACTTATTAAGCTCTCGTAGGTCAATCACTAATCGATATACTGGGGGTGCATTTGGATCAGTACGTTTCATGACTGGAATGATCGGAGAATTACATACATTGGAGTCAGTTTCTACAACCACTCCTTGAGCAATAAGCTCGTCAATAATTTTGGATAAGGCTGCTACAGCCTCAGGTGGCAATCTGTACTGTCTGATTCGTGGTAACACTACACCTGGCTTGAGAGTCACACGATAGGGTGTGATTTGCATGTAACCTACATCAGTTGGACCTTGCGCCCATAAGTGCTGCGGAACATTAGACAGTCTTGAATCAAAATCTCGTAATACATAGTGACCCTTAAAGTCACGTAGGAACAATCGTATTCCCTCTGGGGAACAGCATATAACTGCACCTAACTCTTTCAGTGTCTTAATGCCTAATAGATTTTCTGGACATGACTTAGTAAGTAACAGATCAGTAGTGCGGGACAATGGACCTACTTCCAGAGAAACTGGCTTTGAAATTTCATTTACGATAGGCTTTCCTGAAAATCCAAGGGAAACATTTCTTGAGCCTGAGAGCGGAGCCCCTGGAACTTCGGCGTGACTAATTGTGGTCCTACTTGCCCCTGTATCAATCAAAAACTTTCTGTCTTTCCCTAATACTTGACTATGAACATACCACGACATTAAAATACATGAAAAACATTTAGAAATAACAGTTCGAACAGAATACCACCTGGAATACGGAACACAGAATATATGACTTTATATGAATTTTCTCGAGAACAGAACTGACTGGAACAGAAACTAGATGCACTGTTGAAACAGTACGAAACTTACCGGTCTCATAAAGAGACACGTCAGGACCCGCATCCACCGAAGTGGACACTTCGTTTGTGTGTCTGGGTACCACCAACCCACGGACCAGAGTCAATTAGATTGACCCTGTCTAGATACTACCCCAGTAATGGTACTCACCGGGCAGCAAGAACGGAAGGCCTCGGACTGGACTGGACTGCTTCGACGACGGACAACGAACTTCGGACTTAAGTTACGGGTGGACCTCCGGATACCTCGGACCTTGGACTCTTGGCTTGGGCTCTGGTCGGGACTCGCCGCATTCCTCCACCGCCTCGTCTGGATGCTGGACCGCCTCCTCCGTCTCCTCCGTGGGCCTGAGGGATACTTGAAGCAGAAATATCTGCACGTGCACGGTATGGTTCCGTCACGGCTGCAGAGGGTCAGGGGGCCGGCGTGGCTTCACCGGCGCGTGGGGAAAGGGCAAGTCCCTATTCGGGCGCCATTATGTGGTAAATAAATAAATAATACCCTATTTTTGAATGTATAAATGAATAACAGATAGCTCAATAAATAAGAGTCAAGATTCGAGGTAGTAGGAGTTTCGCAGGTTTATTACAGCATAAAGGACAGGAACAGGACAACCTGCATAGGAATAGGATGGCAGGGCCCAGCAGCTGCCGGGGCTGGATCTGGGATGAGCGCGCTAGCATTTAATAACAATACACAAGCATATATAGTAAAACAGTTGCATTACAGTACATATGATAGGCGGAGCAGTGGGTGGAGCAAAGGGTGTGACGCGTAGCAGTCGCGAAAGATAAGGGTGAAAGTGGGTGTAACAGGGCGTATACATAGACATGTGATGCAAACGTAACAGAATATGTCATGAATGGGGCGGAAACATGGAGGGGGCTACCTAAGGAGCCGGGACCTCTAACCTGGTGGTGCGCGCAAGCTGGCAATGACGTATCACTAGGAGAAGCTGGGGGCTATGAACTCTGTGCTAGGAGCAGAGACTGAAGTCTGGAGAGTCAGGGCGACATGTACCTAAGCAGTATCTAGTATCTGATGTTTAGAGAACATGTTGATATAAACTAGAAGTCAGGAGGGGAAAGGCTAACTTGATTCTAAGACTGGACCATGCATTATTCTACATGTAGTGCGTGATGAAGAATATTAAATGACCATTAAATGCAGTATTTCTCTAACGTGGAGACGTGAAGGCTAGACAATGACGGAAACTATTGATGCGATTCAGTAGCTTAGGAATGCAGAGAAGGAGGACTGAACTGATAACTGGAATCATAACATATTCTTGGCAGACTCAGAGGCAGAGCCAGGGTGAGCCGGGCACTGTGAGGCAGGAAGTAAGTGAAGGGTCGAGGATACAGGTGGGGGCTGTATCGCTCCTCAGCGAGATTTCAGGAGACAGGAGCTGAATCTGGTGTCCAGGCCCTTTTGAGGCCTAGAAACGGGGACTTTATAATGGAATAACGTGCACACTGAGAGACGTGGCAACGTAGCTTTACATAGGCCTGATATTCGTAGTATTCACGAGGACTGGAAACTGACATACTAGAGGTGGACACAACTATAATTGCGTCTTGAATCGAACATAGGGAATACATATGCATATTTAATCATGCACACATAACATATGATGGATGACACGTAGGGACACAGAACATGGCAGAATTTACTTTTCCACAATACCAAATTTTATTCCATAACACAATGGTCCAAGCACATCCCAAATCTATTTCCCAACAAAGTTCGAGCTTGGATTTAGAACGTAAAGAATCTGGGACATAAATATATTTATAAATAAAGGAAGCCTTCGGATTAAGTATAAGTCTTTTTTAAATGGAGCTATCTGAAAAAGGAATAGGAGAAGAACAAGGGAGTGAATCAAGAGCATCTAAAATGATTTCCATAAAAAAGAAAATTTGAATGACTGCTGGAATTGAGGGAAGGTGCAAGGGTCTTTACCTTCAAATAAATCATGGACCCAAATTATAACCCTTCGTCTTAAAGATTTCCAATATATATGTCTATTATTTATAGTAAGTAGACGATTGTACCATAAAGGAAAATGCAAAAATGAATCCCTGGAATAAGTACATGATTGACAATAAGGTTTTAAAAGAGAATATGCATGTTTAAATAGAGGTGAGGATACAATGTTGTTTTAGAAGAGAAGGAAAGGACTTCTTTAGGACAGAATGGTGCAAGAAGAGGAAGTTCAATATCATACCAAAAAGGCGCAAGCGGGGAAGAGGCTAGGGAGAGTGACTTAGACATCTTTCACAAACAGAGAGCCTTATGATATGTCCAAAAGACTGGAAAATTACCATCTCCTAACGTCTTAGATTTCTTAAGATGCGATAAGGATACTCTAGACTTTTTATTATTCCAAAGAAATTTGGAAAGAAAAGAGTTTATTTTTGTAGAGTAAATAAGTGGTATATGAACTAGGATCATGGATAAAATGTATATCAGATTGGAGTAATCATCATTTTGATGGAGTCAAGACGACACCGCCAAGACAGGAATAACAAATTCCAAGAGGATAGAAGTTTATCTATTCTATTTAGCCGCTCTTTCATATATATCCTAACTGAGTCTGAAATATAATTGGTAAACCAGATACTCAAATATTTAATCTTAAACATATTCCAGTGAAAGCTGGTAGAGTTTAAAGACTGTTTAGTGCACAATTTAGTAGTAGACAAAACTTCTGTTTTGTCTGAATACATTTTATAACCTGAAACAGATGAGAATTCAGATATTTCATGAAGCAACATAGGAACTACAACATCTGGGTAAAAAAGGAAGAGGAGAATGTCATCCGCATAGACAAATAGTTTCAAATGTTTATCATTGTATTGAAAACCGGATATAAGATCATTCTTCCTAATTCGAGTTAAGAAGGGTTTAAGGGCTAAGACAAATATAGGAGGAGATAAAGGACGACCTTGACATACCCAGCAGTGTATGGAAAAATATTGGGAAACATGCCTATTTATCCACGCAGAAGCCATTAGGGCTTTATAAAGTAGAGGAATGAGTGAAATGATATTAGGGCAAAAAAAACATGCCTAGTAAAAGACTTGAGCAAAAAAGTCTAATTGACTCAATCAAATGCTTTTTGGCATTGATATCGATAGCGCCGGCAGCTGAAGAGTAGGATGGAGAAGTAGCTTTATTTAAAACATTGAAAAACAATCTAGAATTATCCAAAGTCAAATGACCCTTAATAAATCCAGACCGCTCCTTGCCTATCAATTGAGTCAAAAAAGGTTCAAGGAGCAGGGAAATAGGATGATCATTTTTATATTAATATTCTCTAATAAGGATTGGTGCTGATTAGCAAAAAAAAAATCTATTTAGAAACAAAATCCAAAATAAAACCAAGCACATAATATTTGAGGAGATGTGTCTGTTCCCTCATTAATCATGAACAATTCCTCAGCAAACAAAGTGAATGAGGTAGAAAAAACAGGATAAGTAAAAGAGAGCTGTTAAACCTCCACCTATTTGATTTGGGAAGAGCTGGGAGTAGGTCCAGATCAGCAACAAATGGGCCATGGTCAGAGATGTCAATAGGCTCTGTACTGGCAGAAATAAATTCATGTGCTATTGATTTATTTAGAAAATTATGCTTTACCTGAGAGAGTGAACCATGTTGGGGGGCATGAAAAGAAAACTCTTTTCCAGTAGGATTACGTAATCTCCATGCATCTATTCAAATATTTTGGAAAATAGCAGATTGAAATTGTATATGCGATTTGTGAGGAATAAAGCGAATTTGAGATTGTCGATCAATAAAAAGGTCCATATTCTGATTACAATTACCATTTAAGATTAAAAATTCATCCTGATATTATAAACATTTCTTAGCAAAAGTAGGCCTGGGTACGTAGTCCAGCAACATTGGACCATACACATTAAACAGAGTAAGAGGTATATCATTAATCAATAATTTAACAATCAACCACCTACCCTCAGTATGCATTTCCTAAGTCAGAACAGTACATTTTGACTTTTTATGACATAAGATAATAACCCCATTCTTCTTATTAGTTGTGAGAGAAACAAAAACTGAACTCACCCAATTACATTTAAGCTTTCAGGCCTCTACCTCTAAGATTAGTTTCTTGTGGAAATAAACTACATCAGGATTATAGGAAGCTAAATGGGATAGAATTCTCTGCCTCTTTATGGAATTAACAAAACCTTTTAGATTCCAAGAAATAACTCTGAATGTTATAAACAATAACGAAATATAAAGCTACATGATCCACAAAACTGAAAAAAGCGAGAGTAAAAAGAGAGAAAAGAATAGGAAATCATAGAAAGACCAGAAGGCAATCAGAGGAAGAAAAATGATATGAAGGGGGAAATATAATAAAAAGAACAATAAATGACAGAATATGTCAACATTGTTGACTGAGATACATACCTTAATAAGGAACACACAGAGAGATGGGGTGGTGTCACACAGATGGCACAACCAACAAGGGACAGTGTACCACACCAGAACACCACATAGAACAAAAAGGAAATTGACACAATAAAAGTATTGATCACCTGCAGGGTAAGTGAAAAGGAAGATATGTGAACAACCAAGTCAATTAACCAAGATAATCAGCTTTTGATTACCTAAATGGTAGACAATAAAAGTTAAAGACACCATAAACATTGCATTACAGTCAACGTAAGGAGGAAGACCAGTAGTATCCATTGAGGTAGTTGAGTGAGAATTATTAACATCGAAGTAGTCGATTGAGAATTAATACATTTCCTAAGGGCAGCTGGATCATCAAAAGTGGTTGTTTTGTTCTGAAGCGTGATATTAATAGGGCATGGGTGAAATAAACCATATTGTGCACTTAAAGCTCGCAACTCAGGACAGACCTCAAGGAAGTCCTTCCTTTCTTTAGCTGTGGCCATGGAGACATCCTGTGAAAGAATTTTTTTTGCACCAGTCCATATAAGATATTTTTATGATTTGGCTGTGTTCAGAATTTTCAGATGTTCTGTGAATTGCAGGGATAAAATGATCACTCCACAAGGTTTGGACGGAGCAGCTGAAAAAAGACAGGTGAAGACCCAGTCTATGAGCATGCTGAATGTTCAGATTGGTGGTAGAGGGTGAATCTAGACGTTTTGGCAAAAATGAGGTATAAATGGAAACAGGATCTCTGGCCTTAAAACTGTCAGGAAGTCCATACAAATGTAGGTCATTTCACCTATATCTATTTTCTAGGTCCTCTGCGTGTTTCCTCAACTATAGGGCTTCCTTCTCCAAAGCTGCAAATTTAGTAGAAATATCATGTGTATCGCTCACATATTGCTCTACCAATGTTAATCTACATTTCATATTTAACCATGTATCCCCAAGGGTTTGAATTGGAGTGTTAATTTTTTCACTAAATGGCCACAAAGCACACATTTCCTCCTATACAGTCTCTAAAGATATAGGAGACGCTGCTTTAGAGTGGAGGAGGAGGGTCATGTTTGAGTAGTTTGATGGCAGAGGAGGACAAACACGGTTTCATTGAGTAGAGCATTGACATTGTTGAGCGAGAAGTGACAGGCATAGCCATTTCAGGAACAGAGTATGAACGATCCATTGGGAGCACTTTAGAAGAAAATTTAGAGTCTGAAATGACTGTGGGGTGGCTTTTAGTTGAATATGATGACTTCTGAATTCTGCCCATAAATCACTTGAACACTCAGAGACAAGAGGTGAAAGAATAGGAAAATCGTTGAAGGACCGGAAGGCAATCAGAGGAAGAAAAAATGATATGAAGAGAGAGAGCAAAGAAACAGGGAAATATAATAAAAAGAACAATAAATGACAGTACATGTCAAAATTGATGACTGAGACACATACCATAATAAGGAACACGAAGATAGATGGGGTGGTGTCACACAGATTGTACAACCAACAAGGGACAGTGTACCACACCAGAACACCACATAGAGCAAAAAGGAAACTGACATAATAAAAGTGTTGATGACCTGCAGGGGAAGTGAATCAATTAACCAAGAGAATCAGCTTTTGATTATCTAAATAGGAGACAATAAAAGTTAAAGACACCATGAACATTGCTTTACAGTCAACCTAAGGAGGAAGACCAGTAGTATCCATCGAAGTAGTTGAGTGAGAATTAATACCATTGAAGTAGTCAATTGAGAATGAATACATTTACTAAGAGCAACTGGATCATTAAAGGTGGTTGTTTTGTTCTGAAACATGACCTTAATATGGCAAATGTGAAATAAAACATATTGTGCACTTAAAGCTTGCAACTCAGGACAGAGCTCAAGGAAGTCCTTCCTTCGTTTAGCTGTGGCCAAGGAGATATCCTGTGAAATAATTTGTTTTGTACCAGACCATATAAAATATTGTTTTGATTTGGCTGCGTTCAGAACTTTCAGAAGTTCTGTGAATTGCAAGGATAAAATTATCACTCCACAATGTTTGGACAGAGCAGCTGAAGAAGACAAGCGGGGACCCATTCTATAAGCATGCTGAATGTTCAGATTGGTGGTAGAGGGTAAATCTAGACGTTTTTGCAAAAATGAGGTAAAAACAGAAACAGGATCTTCGGCCTTAAAACCATCAGGAAGTCCATTCAAATGTAGGTAATTTCACCTATATCTATTTTGTAGGTCGTCTGCGTGTTTCATCAACTATAGCGCACCCTTCCCCAAAGCTGCAAATTTAGTAGAAATAGCCTGTATGTCGCTCACATTTTGCTCTACCATTGTTAATCTAGATTCCATATTTGACCATTTATCCCCAAGGATTTGAATGTGGGTGTTAATTTTTTCAATAAATGGTCGCAAAGCACACATTTCCTCCAATACAGTCTCTAACGATATAGGAGGCACAGCTTAGAGTGGAGAAGGAGGGTCCTGTTTGAGCAATTTGATGGCAAAGGAGGACAAGTACGGTTTCATATATGAGAGCATTGACATTGTTGAGCGAGAAGTGACAGGCATAGCCATTTCAGGAACAGAGTATGAACCATCCATTGGGGGCACTTTAGAAGACAATTTAGGGTCTGAAATGACTGTGGGGTGGCTTTTAGTTGAATATGATAAGTTCTGAATTTGCTCATAAATCACTTGAACACTCAGAGACAAGTAAGTAAATAACTGTGGAGTACAACGTACGTAATATACTCAGCGGGGCCCTTCAAGGCTTGGAATGGAACAGAGGACCCTTAAATAGGTTTATAAAGATGAAAAAATAATTTCTCAAATTCTTGACATGGCCAGAGAAAGGAAGCCTGTGTGACATAGAAAATAACTTCAAGACACCATTTGTGAAGCCAGTGATGTAAAAATAAAGAGGGAGCACCCTACACTTGAAATATGCAACGTACCTCAGTTGAAGTAGCACAGAAGAGAGAGTGCCCTGTGCATAGTGAGAATCAAAATGGCAGCTGCGATAATCTGAGCGATGCCATCCATTGGAAAAGAGCTCTAGGTGCCAAAAATGTGCCACAAACAGAGAGAAAACAGGTCAGGAGATGTTCCGCAGCATGCCCAAAGTCCTTCCTTCCCAGCTGCTTTGTGGAAGTTGCGGATATTTCCTTGGCAATTCCAACCTGGCACAGAACCCCAAGACAAGGCGGACAGCTTGAGACACGTCCTAGCCATTCCCCCAATCCATAATTATTCTAACATTAAGATTCTGAAGGCTGTTTGTGAGTGTGGGAACCCCACCGAAGCAACAATAAGCCATGCTGGTGGTGAAGAAGGAAGTAGACAACTTATTTGCCTCACATGTGGGGAAAAACAGGAACACACAGAGATACTCTACTCCCCAAGACACTTGAAGAGGTGGTGAAGTACCTGGAAAAAGGGTCCTCCTCCATGCCATACACAAACTGAGAAGAGAACTGTATGAACAGTGAGGAATAAATGAAAAAGTTGTAGCTGCAATAGAAAAGAAGCTCAAAGGTCAGACCCCAGAGCACTATATAGGGAGAACTTCCTAGAGGAGCAAGGTGTTAAGCTCAGCTTCCAGGAATACTCAATGAAGGAGCAATGTCATTGAGTATGTTTTATTCTGAGATTCCAATATGCCCCATGATACTGGCACAATGGCATCTGATTCTCAACTGCCTAGAGCCTCTGCAAACACCAGCATCCTGGAGACACCAGTAAATTCCATCCATATAACCATATGGAATTCAAAATGTATAAAGAAGACAGACCCCAACACATCTCCTCTTTGCCCTGGAAGAAAGTGACAGACAGTAAAAGACAATGGACAAGGAACAATGCGAACTTGCATTTCAAAGATCTGACATAGACAACATGTTCACTCAGAGTCAAAACATTACAAAGTCCTTTTGGTGAGCAAACTTCCATCTAGCCCTGCAACCATGATGCTTTTCCTGCAACACTGGTCCAAGAGGTCCACGAGCTAGTGCCTGACCACTACACCTTACTGGCCCACTTGCCATCCTGAAATCCCCCTCTGAGTCTTGTCCAGCATTTGTGTGACCCTTACATTTTGCGCAGCCTGGACATACTTCAAACTTTGTCTGATTAGAGGATGAACACATTTTCTGAGCCTGGATATTTCACAAAAACTTCCTCCTAAACTTTGTATTCTCTCCCTTTTACACAATGTTTACAATCAGACTAGCACTAATGTTTCATTTGATAGATTTTTCTCTCTCTGCATTCGTTCTACCAACAACAACAATGATACTGCCCTTGCACCTCTACCACAAAGGGCTGTCCATTTAAGCCCATTTAAGGGAGTGCAGGGAGATTCCTTCATGATACTCTTGGATGTGTTTTGATGTTCCTACAGTTTCTCGCAGAGAATTTCCTGAAGCTTGACCCTACGCCGCAATGCTGTCTGCACCAGTTTTTCGCCATCCAGTTAATGCGCTCAACCAACCTTGGCTTGGGGTGCATAAAGCGCCATCCTGCAATGAACACTGTATAGATTCCACAGAAAAGATTTGATTTCCTGCAGAGCAAATTAAACACCATCATCTTTTACAATGGTCTTAAGTGCTCCTTCATAAGCAAACACATTCTTTAGAACTTCAAAACATGCCTCTTTGTGACATAACTCGCACAACTCGCAGTGATCTATTTAGAGGTTTGGTCCACCAGCACCAACTCATATGTATGAGCAGGGAACAGCAGCTCAAATTGTCCCATGATAATCAAGCTTAGCTTCAACCATGGCTCATCGGGCATTTAAATGGGTGACAAAGGAGCATCTTTCACCACCTTAGATATATCAAGTCTGACACATGGGGTGGAATCCTGGAACACCCCTTGTACCTGCTCATCCACTTAGGGTGATCAATATCACTTCTACACCCTAGCCTTAGTGATATTCATCCCAAATTATCTGGATCAAATTAATGGTCTTTCCCACTAGACCTACAGTGGCTTAACCTATGACCCTGATACAACCCTTCCTCAGTAATGTTAATCTAATTTCTCACATTCCAATATCCTTTCAGAGGTTCAGACAACTCAGCAAAGTCAGAACACCCTTCTAACACATACCTAATTTTTGCCCAAAAATGTTTTATTGAGTTTTTCAAGACACAGCAAAAATCAAGAGAAGGAAAAAACAAAGAAAAAGAGAATCAAAGGGAGGAGAAGAAAAAGAAACAAACATTTGAGTGCTCTACAGTGTCCGGTGCATATCATAGTTCCAAATTCGCATTCACAATGACGCACAAAGAAGTGACAGGATATAGCAGAGCAATGGTACAAAGAAACACATATTACTACGAAATACACCTACTTTGAGTGGTTCTGTGGAGCTGGTATGGAGCACTAGAGAGTGCTGGGAGGCGCAGTCAGGAGGGGCTTCTAGGAGTATCGACAAAGTAGCCCCAAATATACCTAACCAGAGCTCTGGGGTTGCAGAAGTGGGAGCTTCCATCACATTATGATGCTTTTTTGGGTAGGGTAAGGGCTAGATCCAAGAAGGGTCCCATGGTTTTATATTTACGGACCTCTTGTAAATACCCAGGGCCCTCGCCTCTCAGAAAAAAACTACCCGCTATACCATTGCCTCTCTCTACCTGTGACAGAACTGTGCTCCAGTATGAAGGCAATTGGAGGTAGTCCCACAGTATGTGCTTCAGGGCTGCTACAGAGGCCCCACGCCTACCGCATGTGTCCAGACCACAGGGGAATATTCAGGCAAGCCGCAAAGTGTAAGCTTTGTGGAGGATGTAGAATGTTACCAATTTCTAGCTGGCAATCTCCGACACTCTCCACCGATCTGTCAGTGCCTTCTCCCATTCTTTATCATAGAGTTGTCTGCCGAATTCTGTCTACCATGTATCCCTCAGGGGCTATATTGCGGTTTGGGTATGAGCGATTAGTGTCTTAGTAAGCCAACTGATTTGTTTGCCTGCTGCCCATGGTGTGTAAGGATTGCATGAGTGGTGTGTGGTGGGTTTCCTCTCCTGAATCCCCCAGCCCAAGCGTCCCAGAGAGCCCCCTTCAGCAAAGTGTATACTTTTAACACTACCTCATGACCTGGTGACCCACTTCATCATGGTCAGCCTCATGGTTCAACAGCCGGGACGCCATGGGTACCAGACGAGGTTTTCCGCAGAGGACTCCTAACTAACAAATCGTACATGGGAGAGCCTCTCCCCGCGCCCCGATCTTCTGGATTAGAACCTCTAGCGAAGATTTTTCTCGCATACCTGCAGTGCCTGTAAGTAAAACAGCTGCATCTTTTTACCTTTTTCCACACACCTTAGCGTGTGTGTAGGAGATCTTTCACACGTGGCACTACTTTTTGCCACTCACTCACTTCTTCTTGGTCCTGACGAAAGTCCCGCCAATTTTTCCTCTGGGACTGAAACATGTAGACCGCCAACACCTAGTCAACTAAGAAGTCATAATTTTTCTACTTGTAGTTGCATCACATACTTTTAACTTACACCCTGGGCCACCACGAATAAAGTATTGGGTAAGGACCCCCAGAGGTGCATTTTATTACTCACCTTCATCCACATCACACTGTTGCACGACACCTGCTCCGCTGTAGTCAGGCGTAGAAGCACAACCAGGCGGCATTCGGCTGCCTGGTTGGACCCCGATGATGAAGCATGACACCAACCAGGTTGGTGTGTGAGGGGTTAATAAACAAAAACCTACTGTGCCCAGCTGATAAAGCCACACTCACAAGTGACCTGGAATATTAATCGATATTCCACTACTTCCACATAGCGGGCTAGTCCACATTGTTTCCTTGGTTACATATTTGGGGACGGGACTCGCCCCTCAAAACCCTTGCTCTCTCCATTGATTACCCTCAACTCTTCTACACCCAATGCTGCTTCCTTGCTCCACCTTACCAGTGACCCAACATCCAAAATTACAGATTTCTCTTTGGCAACCTTGACAGACAATCAGCTGCTGCAATTCTGTCTCCAGAGTGATATTCTTCATGGAAGTTGATGTTCTTTTATCCTTCCTTCCACTTCTTAACCCGGGGTGTACCTCTGTCAGCACCCCTGCAGGAAAAAATCGAAACCAACTGTCTGTGGTCGGTCCTAACAACAAATGTAAGGCCCCACAGAAAGAACTTAAATAGTGCACTTTCCATGTGCACACAAGTGTCACACATTCAATCACAAAATACTACTGTTCCTATCCCTTGAATTCGAGTGAAACAAATGCAATCACCTACTCTTCTCCATCCACTAATTGGGAAAAGACCGCTCCTATCCCCTTCTTGCTAGCCCCGTGATCGCTATTGTTTTTCTATCCATATCTAAATGTCCCAGGGTAGGCATCTTGCTGGTCTCTAGTTTCACAGTGCAGAATGCCTTGGCACACACATCTAAAAAAGCGACTCTAACCATCTTTTTCACCAAAATAGTAAGGGTCTGAACCACACTGGCAAAGTTAAGAACAAATACAAAATAATAATTCTTCTGGCCTAAGAAAGACCTGACATGGTCCCTAAGACCGGGTGTTGGTTACGTCAAATGGAGTCTGCCAAATCTAGCTTGTCTAGCTGACACTGTGTGGACCAAATAGGAAATGCCTCTCCTCCAGAATTTACACTTCTCCCTTTTCATATTGAGCCCACTCTCCTTTAACTTGCTCAATTTGCCTTAATGTGTAGTCATGGCTCACTCGGTCTTTGCCATACACTAGGATGACATCCTGAAAAAAAGCATCATACAGTAAATTCAATATCTCTAAAAGTATCCAGCCTCAGAGGCGAGACCACATGCATACTAATGGATCTAAAGGCACCAAGTGGAATGACAAATGAGGTCAAAGCTCTGGAGTCTTCATGGAGAACCACTTAACTACCTTTGCTCACTTCCACACCATGGCCTATTTTACCACATCATCTACATGTGGTATTGCGGGAATTATAGTTTATACTATTGGATAGTTGTCCAGGATTCCCACATTTGCAACACTAAAGCTTGGAATCCCTTCTGGTATTTCATGTTCTCCATGTCAATTTCTGTATCACATGTTTGCTATCCTCTCCCATATTCCTGAGTAAATCAGTTTCAACCACTGTATCCACCACATTCAACTGTCCACCTCTGATTTTCTTGACTCAATCTAAGGCGCACTTCTTCCCTCCTCAATGTCAGTAGCATTCTTCTGAGATGGATTCTTTGCTAGAAAAAATCTCCTGTAGCCTTGGATTGTCAGTGCACCAGCTGGTCCCTCATAAGAGAGTCAGTGAGTTCACCAAATTTGTGTGTGCGTGCAAGATTTAAACTTGCAACATAGTTTCCCACTTGTCTCTATCTTACTTTAAACTGTGCTAAAAATGTATGTCTCTCTAATACAATATTAAAGCCCAGCTAAAATGTCCTTCAAGCATTTTGGCTGTCATTTCATAGATATCACTTGGTATGCTTTCACCTTAGCTGATCAATAGTTCAACAATGCTTTTGTAAATATTACTTACTTCAGTTCCTAAAGTATGTAGCGGCACACCTTGCTCCCTGGTTGCTGAGAATTGTTTTACTACTTATCACAATCAACTAAGAGTCGAATTGTTTTTTTCAGTTCCTCCATGGTAAAAGAGGCTCACCCACCTCAGAAAGAAAAAGTGGAGGCTGAGACATACTCACCATCGTCATAGCAATCAGAGAGCAAACACAACAATCTAAATCAAGCTAAAACAAAAGTCTAACACAAATATCTAAAATAAACAGTTAACACAAATTAACAAAACAATGTTATTAAGAATGAAATATATATGTTTCACAGGTGATTTCATAGCATGTACTGTAAAGTTGTGTTTTTTTCTGTTGAGAAAGTCAGAAAGGCAGTTATGACACGTCCAAATGGTAAAGCACATGGGCCTGATGGGGTGTCTATGGATCTTTAATAAAATAACACAGATTTGGGGGCACCACTTATTACTATTTTTCTAAATATAGCAACACCTTCCAACCTTCCCTCTTCTTGGTAGCAGTCATAGGGAAACAATCTTTTCATCGCGGTGATTACACTGCGATGCCATTACAACGCAGTTGTTACAACAAATGCGTTGTTACCACGCAATGCCATTACTACGCAAGTCATTACATCGGCTTGCAGTAGATGGTGCGCTAACATAAGGAATAGTATAGTTTACTAGTCCAACACCTTCCCTACTGTTGCGTAGGCTGGAGTTGGAATAGTAAATTATACATTTCAAATGTTAGCGCGCCATCTGCAACAAGTCGATGTAATGATTTGCGTAGTAATGGCATTGCATGGCAACAACGCGGTCATTGTAACAACAGCGTTGTAATGCCACGCGATGTTATGACTCGCATAGTAACGAGTCATATTCCAGTCAAATATTGTTCTACTTTTTTTTTAAAGGACAATAAGGGAGATTGTTGCTCTTATAGGCCAATTTATCTGCTTGATTCTATTTCAAATGTTGCAGGGAGAATTGTTGTGGACCGGTTGGGGAACTGAGGCAATAATAATAAAAGAATTTCAGATCTTCAATATGGTTTAAGAGATGGTATTGGCACAATTGATCAATGCCTCAGTTTACATTAATTGTCTTCTAAATCCACAGTCATTACAGGCGGGATCCTTGTACATGAAAACTACCAGGAACTCTATCATACAGGATAACTCAGGCACTATCTTCTGATCGTCTTCAAATACTCATCTGAGCATTTCATGCCTGATGAGGGTAATATATATATTTATTTAAAATTTTTATGTATCATGATTCTACCTGATCCAGACCAATAAACACACTCCTTAGCAGACCGCATTGATGCGAGCACCAACAGAAGCAAAGTAATCTTTGCCATTGTGAAAGATTTCAACTCAGCAGTGGCTGCCTCTAACTCGATCACCCCCTCACAAGACCTCTGCAACAATCTCTCTCAATTCTCCCGTAACATAATCACCACAAGTTCAACCCACCACAGGACCCAGCAGGCTTTGCCAAATGTTTCCCAATTTTATCCAAAGAACCAATGCTAACTACATGGCCCATAATCAACCCGGAAGAAACCTCTGCCACCATATAGTCCATTCACTCAGGGGCCCATTCCCCCACCCTGCCTACTGCAGAGGACTGCAACAAGTCAGTACCATGCTCACACCCATTCTGAATGCCTCCACCACTTCTTTGACCTTTCAAGACACTTGTAAATCCTCAACTGTTCTTTCAGTGCCGAAGAAACCCTCCATGGACCCTTCAACTCTCACCTACTACAGACTGAACTCCCTTCTACCATTCCTGGCAAAACTCTTAGAGAAAATCATTAACAGACTCCTCACTGAATACCTCAACCACCACCAACTTCTCAACACCACTTAGTCTGACCCAAACACAGCACAGAAACTGCCCTCATTGCCACCCTGGATAACATCTGTATGACTCCTGATGGCGGCGGCCATCATGCTCCTGGACCTCTCCACAGCCGTTAACATGTACTCCCGACATGTCTTACAACATCAAAAGCCAAGGATGGATTTGCTTCTCCCTGCCTTGAAGGACTTGCTCAGTCCTCGCAAGGATCGTTTCTGATCCATACCATCTCCAACGCATAAATGATCCCTCTTTGTAAAAAAAATAACTTCTTGCCAGGAAAGAAGAAAGAAACAGATCCAGTACTTAAAAAAAAAAAACTCTTTATTCAACATCCAAGATCAAGAGCCGCCAGCATCAGAATGCCGGTAAACTGTCCCCTCGCCCCATACCATCGTCACTCCCCCTTCAAACCCCAACAAGACACACAATCCACAACATCCCTCACACATGCGGCAGAGTTTTTAAATAACAACACACCACGAGAGTATTATTCGTAGTTGACGCGCGCGCGAGGCACACGCGTCAACAAAGAATAATAACATACAACTCACCTCCCTCCTTTCATTTTTTCTTTTTTTTAAGTAAGAACAAAATCCTTGAATTTAACAGGTGGTCTGCGGATTCTTGAGCTCCTTAATAAATCAGATGAAGTAGAATCACAAGGTCCATTCAATGATGTAATAGGCAGATTCCTTCGTATTCCTAGTAGTAACATCCAAGAATATGTTTGAAGAATCATAAACGGAAACATGTTTCCCATTATTAAACTTAGACACTCTACTGAAGTTCCAAACACTTCCATCCATTACCCTTACTGCATTTCTGAACACTTCAACTACTTCTATAGGATCAGACCATTTTGCCAACCCCTTGTGTACAAAATTACCTTTCTTCAATCGCACCAAATCTCCTACTTGAACAGAAACCTCCCTACTCGTCTTCCTCTTTAACAAATCATTTTTCATTTTCATTTTATATGCATCAACTTTCCTTCTAATTTCCATGAAATCAACCTCAGCGAAATCAATCCGATCTTTATCCTTGTTTTTCAACCACCAGGGTACTAACTGTGTACTAGGTTTACGCCCCCTTAATAGCTCAAAAGGAGACAGACAAGTAACAGCATTAGGAGCTGTTCTATATGACAGTAACATGAACTGGATAGCTTTGTTCCAACATAATCCTCCCTTAACAACTAATTGAATTGCTTCTTTGACAACCCTATTAAATCTCTCAATCTGACCATTCGCTTCCGGATGGAACACAGCAATTCTCTTATGAGAGATACCACATCTTGAAAAATAACTCTCCATCTGCTTGCTAACAAATTGGGGCCTATTGACCATTACAACCTCACGAGGAATACCTTCTCTACAAAAAATGTCATCCATAAATTGTATAATATCATCAGTAGTAACCTCCTTGACCATTTTAATCTCTGGCCATTTCGAAAAATAATCCATAAGTACTGTTACAAATGAATATTGTTGTGGTAAAATGCTAAAAGGCCCAATAATGTCAATAACAAGTTTATTCCAAGGCGAGACAGGTAATTCCACGGGTTGTGGAACAGTTGACAAAGCTTTGGCCGATTTATCACTATTCGCACACAAATTACATAACCTCACTTGATGTTCAACATATGAATCAATCCCCGGCCACCAAAAATTATCTTTCAACCGTCTTCTAGTAAGTGATATTCCAAAATGCCCTTCATGAGCCAGATCAACAAATCTCTTTCTAAGACCAAAAGGTGGAATAAATGTATCCCCTCTTAACATAATGCCATTCTCCATAGCTAGTTCATCTTTAAATTTATGATAACTCATCAAACTTCCTTCAAGTGCTTTCCCTTCTGGCCAGCCAGCCAATATAAATTTCTTTACTTCCTTAAGTTCTAAATCTTTATCCATTTCTTCATTCCACAATTGTTCCTGTACTACTGAGTCCTCACCAAATACTAAATTCACATCACCTACAACATGTGCCACTTCACATTCATCCTTATCAACATTGTCTGAATCCTTACACGATAAGGGAAGTCTTGACATGCAATCAGCATGAATATTAGATTTTCCAGGAACATATTCTTAAGAGTACTAAAAATGTTGTAACCTTGAAGAAAGTCTAGCTAATCTTGATGAAAGCGTACGTCCTCCACCAGGTGATAATATGTGCACCAAAGGCTTATGGTCTGACTTAATAATAAATTTCGTTCCCCACAAAAATGGTCTAAAATGTTCAGCTCCACACACACATGCTAAGAGTTCCCTCTCAATCACAGAGTTATTATGTTCAGACTCTCTTAATGTCCTTGAAGCATATGCCACAATCCATTCTTTACCCCATTCCTCTTGAATCAAAACAGCGCCTAAACCACAATCACTTGTGCCTACCATTACAAGACATTTTTTTCCAATGACAAATGGTTTAAGACAAGGAGCCTTGACAATCATTTCCTTTACAGTATTGAACGTCATTGTCATCGAGTCTGTCCATACATATTTAGCATTCTTTTTTAAAAAAAGACCTGAATGGTTCAATCACAGTGGCATAGTTTGGGATAAACTTAGCGTAAAACTCTACTAATCCTAAGAAAGCCACTAATTGATCCTTGTTTTGAGGGATAGGTGCTTTGCTAATATTTTCCAAATGTGATGCTTTAGGCTTGATTCCATTTCCACTAATGCAATGACCCAAATATTCCACTTTCTTCTTTCTGAATTTACACTTATCAGCACGGAGAGTCAATCCGTTGTTCGACAGGGCACTTAATACTTCCATCAAATTTTTGTCATGTTCATCATCGTTTTTTCCATAAACTAAAATATCATCTTGGAATGCCACTGCTCCTGTTAGACCATTTAGAGTTTCCTTCATCAATCTTTGGAAGACTACAGCAGCACTGGCTAACCCAAAGGGCATTCTACAAAACCTATACAATCCTTCAGGCGTTATAAAAGCAGTCAAATCCCTTAAGTCTTCATGGAGAACTACTTGATGATATGCACTTGCAAGATCCAAGCAAGAAAATACTTGCGCATTATCCAACGTCGATACCACCTCATGTAAATTTGGCAGAGGATGAGAATCCACACAAATGGCATTGTTTAAACTGCGTAAGTCTATGCACAGACGAAGATCTCCTCCAGATTTAATCAAAATCACAACTGGGGAAACCCAGGGCGATGACTCAATGGGTTCCATTATTTTCTTTTTGCACATATCATTGAGCATTTCCTTCAAATTTAATTCTATATGACAGTGGAATATTCCTGACCTTATGGCGAATAGGTAAAGCATCGGGATGTACTTTTATACGGTGTTCAAATCCTTTGTACTTGCCTAGATTATTACAAAATAGTGTGGGAAATTTATCTTTAATCTCTGAAATCAAAGAATCTCCATTACTTATTGACAAAATAGAATCATCAATAGAATACACAGGTGGATCAGCATTAGGATCTAACTTAATGCCTAGTTGCTCCTAATGTGGCCAACCTAGTAATGATTCTCCAGCTTTTGTAACATAAATTTTCCCTCGTGTACTGCGGTTCTTGAATTTCAATTCAGCTATTAAATAACCATTAAGCTGTAATTTATGACCAGTGTAGGCACTCAGCGCTAGGTCAGGTTGTATAAGCGTAACATTAGGCTAATTAGACTCAACTGAGGTGCAATGTAGAATAGTATACCATGAACAAGAGTCTACAAATACTTTAGTTGAAACACTGTCAATAATGATCTCACAAGAAGGAAATTTCTTACAGCTTGTCTTTTTGGTTATACACATTATAGTATTAACATTAAACTCACAGTCACTTGCATCATCTTGCTCTTGTCCATGAATGAAATTAATTTTCCTTGGAGCTGATCTACATACTCTTGAAAGATGCCCCTTTTTATTGCATCTTGTGCACATTTTTCCCAATGCTGGGCATGACTTAGAATTCCCAAAATGGTAGCCACTCCCACATCTGAAACAATAAGTACTATATACTCGTGAATCCAGTCTTTGACACTTATTCATCCTTGAATCTGGCTTTTGCCATCTATTCCAATTTTCTAATTTGTATTGATTATCATTCTTTTGGTTTATAAACTTCTTCTGTTTATCTAAATCTTTTTGCTTATCATTCTCCTTATTGACAATATGCACATCTGACTTATCCCCTGATCTAATTTCATCTACGAACTTCTCTGAATGTTCAATTGACTTTGCTATTTCAATAGCTGCATTGAGCGACATATCAGTAGTAGTCCATAGTCTTTGTTGTATTTTTTTATTATTAGTGCGCATTAAAATTTGATCCCTTAACACCTGGTCATAATTAATATGTTCAAAGTCACATGTAACTGCCAACGCTCCTAATGCAGAAACGTAATGAAGAACCGGGTCAGAACCCAGCGGTACCAGGGACACACCTGAAATCTTCGGATTACACCTGTCTGGGTGGCGTCAGAGACCAAGTTTATTAGCTGCAGCTAGTAACAGAAATCCCAACAATACATCACAATGTATATTGCTAGAAGGCTGTTCAAATTACTAAGGCAAGACATCTCTTTTATACACCATATTCTCATTATAAATGTACACCCACTGCGCAAAATTCTAACCAATAGGGCACAATTTCTAACTGAGTATCACATTAACAAAAACCCAATTTACAGTAACCCAACCCAAAAGTTAATTATTAGGAATGTCCCAAATTCAATCTTTGCAAGCCGGACAAATTTATAATTGAAAAGCACAACTCATGTAATGTCAGAACATAAAGGAAACAGTAATAGATGCTGAACAAGATAAAACATGTGCAAGGAAACTAAAGGTTAACGAGGTCCTGAACATTAAGTGGCAATCTTAGACAAGGATCAAACCAAGGGAAATTAGCTTTGCGGGGCTAGTTTCAGGTGAAGAGGTCAGTTTCTCTGCAGTTCTTTCAGAGTCGAAAGAAACCTAGTTAATGTATACATGAACTCAGAAGGCCAGGCCACTTGTTCGCCGGGCCTCTTTCACAGGCCTACGTGAGGGCAATACAAAATGGAGTTAGGCTCGAGAATTACAGAACCTCAGCCCCTCCTTTTGCCATTACAGAGGCAATACCCTAAACGCATGTTAATCTGAATCTAGGTCCATATCAATCTTTATTAGGTCATCTAAGTGTTGCTGTAGCATCATCCTAATATTCTCTACTTCTCTCGGGACTGGTCTCCTAACGCACATAGTAGCACAAAGGCTACAAATGGCGGGACCACACTGGATGCAAAGACAACAAGAGAAAAGGATGGCTAAGACCATACCAAGAAATGTCAAAATCTTCAATCCCCATTTAGACAGCAATTCCCAAAACCATCCCGTCAATGACCAGTCTCCTTTGTCTACATGGATAGACTCAGAGATCTTATGTAACCTAGAGATGGCTTGGTACACTGTAGGATCATTATCTGGTACGTAAATGCATCAACTAGATCCGATCAATTTGCATACTCCACCTCGATCTGCAAGTATGACGTCTAAAACCATACGATTCTGCAACGTCATAAGGCGGTCCGCCTGAAGCTCAGCTGTAACATTACTAAGAGCACCTGCTGTCTCGTTAATAGTAGCTTCAACAACGCGGACAAGCTGTCGAATATGTCCACTATTGATCATGGGACCCCAAAAGGGCAGGAAACCCTTGAAGAAATCTCCTACTTCTTGTCCTGCAGTATCTTCCTTATCGAAGACCCCTCTACCATATCTCGTTCTATGATAGTCCGGAGCCGTAGTATAAGTAGGGGGAAGCAAAAACGCCACATAACATGTACCTGAAAAATCAGGTGGCAACCATGTATAGGCTCTGTCGTGACAAACAAAATATGTGCCTTTAGCTGGTACGAATGGTGGAGAAATCTGGGACGAATAGACATAGGTGTGAACACACACACTCTTACCTAGCTGAGCTTTCGGATTTCGACCAGTGCCTTGCAAACAAAAATAACCTTGATAGGGCACAATCCAAATCGGGGCAGACCTTTTTCGTCTCTCCTTCTCAGTGAAGCTGGTACTATATCCGGTCAAATTCCAACCAACATAAGCCTGCATCTCATCCTTAGGGATAGCATTATATGCATCGATATCTCGGATCATATCTACTAGTCCCTTTATCAAGGCACTATTGCTGGAGTTATCCTTAAGGGAACGTGAAGGGCATATCTCATTTGCATAGTTACACATAGTCTGTAAAGCCCACACAGACCCATTAAAAGAAAAAGGCAAAACCAAATATGGCATACCCTTATCGGTCGTATGCGGCATAAGACCACAAACCCAACAGTTAGTGGTATTCACTACTAACTGATGCTGATGCAACAACTGTATGAACGAGTTGTTGACAAATTCTGACCTCCTTGTCTGTTCATGTTCAGGCAACGTATAGAACTGATGCAAAGAAACAGTAGTGTAAGAAAGCATAGGTTGGGAAGTGGGTGCAAACGTCTGTTGTGTAGCATAGACAATCCATCCCACATAAGCTATCGTAATACTTAAAAACATTAAAAAACATGATATTATAAAACATTTGCTACGCATCAATGTACAGAATTTCATTTTAAGGTCTATTTTCTCAACATCTCTCTCAGGTACAAAAGACTCCATCCTCTAACGTGCTGCTCGCGGCAATTTTCCTTCTTCACTCAAGTGTGCGTCCAGGCGTCCTAGACAACCTAGAACCACAGACCTTTCGTCAATTCGCGGTTTACCCCTTAAGTCTTATACCACGACCCTGCAGCTGAACCCGGATGGTGGTTCGAAAAAGCATAAAGAAAAATAGTCTCTTGTCTGAGAGAGCACAATACACAAGAAAATATTACTTTATTTGTCCTTTTTTAGACCTCGGCCTTAAACTATAATGTTCTTTATTCGGCACAGTTTGATCCTGAAAAAGAATCTCCGGATGCGTAGTGTCCAGTCTCAAATGCGGCGGCACAGCTTCTTGCAAAATTTCATCATCCGCACATTCCGACTGAGTCCATTTCAAACGAGCATCACTAAAAGGCACAAATCTCGGGACATTTTCAGTCTCAGAATCGGCAACACCTTCCCGGACCCACTGATCATACGGTAAAGGCAGAGGTATCCTTTTCGTGTGGGTGGCATGCACCCAACTCTTTTTCCAGAAGACTTTCACAGCGGTCCTCATTGCTAGCAGCACTTGATAAGGACCAGTCCACCTCGGCTGTAGGTTCTTGGACCTCTGGAAGTTCCTGATCAGAATCCAGTCGCCGGGTTGGATCGCATGTCCCGCGTCAACAGAAGCTGAAGCGAAGGTATCATGAACCTGTTGGTGAAGAACACGCAATTTAGCAGTCAAATCATGTAAATAGTCAACCAACATAGGGTACTCGATATCGCTGTATTCTCTTGGCCTCGGCACACCCCAAACATTCGCCAGGCGTCCAAAAACAATCTCGTATGGGCTAAGTCCCACGCGAGAATGTATTGTCGTTCTTGTGGACAAAAGTGCCAATGGTAGAGCATCGGGCCATGTGAGACCAGAGCTCGCTTGCACCTTGGCCAACTTCAGCTTTAATGTGCCGTTATAGCACTCGACCAGGCCTGCTAACTGGGGGTGATTCGCTGCGTGGAACTTCTGTCTAATTCCCAAACCCGCACACACTTTCTGCATAATCTGACCCACGAATTCACTTCCGTTATCACTCCAGAAAATCCTCGGCAATCCATACCTCGGGAAAAACTCTTTGAGCAAAACCTTGGCAGTAGACAAGGCAGTATTTTCCTTCAGGGGGTAGGCCTCTATCCATCTGGAAAAGGCACAAACAACCACAAGGACATACTTTAAATTATTGCATCTTTCCATATGAATATAGTCTATCTGCAACACCTCGAACGGATACGTTGGAGGAGCAAAATGACCAGCTGGAGTTGGGGTTCCCTTGCCAGGATTATGCATCAAGCAAATCATGCAGTGTTTAACCAAATTCTCAGCACATTTGGGAATTCCACTATTCTGCCATACCGGAGCCAACAACTCGCATATCCCTTTTGAGCTGATGTGAGCCATCCCATGAGCCATAGTAACCACTGGAAGCACATACGCATCTGGCAACAACCATCACCGATGCTCTGACAACTCAACCCAACAGCCTGTCGAATCCAACATTCCCGTACTCTCTCTCCACGTACTCAATTCTTTCTCAGTAGCTTCTGCCTGAATCATCTTCACACTTTCTATTGTATCTTCACACATTCCTCTTTCCACAACCCATCTTGCAGGACCTGCAACATACATTCAACTCGTCAAATCTCTTGCTGTTTCTCTCGCTACTTCATCTGCAAACGCATTCCCTCAACCCACATCATCTGTAACCTTTTTATGCGCACTACACTTTACAATGGCGATTTGTGTTGGCAAAGTAAGCGATTCAAGAAGCTCACTCACTAATTGGCCATGCTGGATTTTCGTACCATGAGAAGTAAGAAATCCCCTTTCTTTCCACAATCGTCCAAAGCTATGAGCAACGCCAAACGCATACTGGCTATCAGTAAAAACATTCACTCTCTTTCCTTTTGACAACATACACGCTCTAGTTAAGGCTATCAGTTCAGCTGCCTGAGCTGAATTCTGTGCAATACGCGCTGTTTCAACAATCGTGTGCAAAGTTGTGACAGCATATGCTGCAGTCGTCTCTCCATTCGGAAGCTTAAAGCATGAACCATCTACCCATAGGGTACCATCAGGGTTTGAAAGAGGAGTATCTTTCAAATCAATTCTACCCTTTGTTTCCTCCTCTGTCCTAAGAACACAATCATGCTGTTCTTGATCATCTGTCTCTACACAAATCGGCAACAATGTAGCTGGATTCAATGTGTTGCACCTCTTAATGTGCACATGACTAGCCAAAAGCGTCAACTCGTAACCTGACAGACGTGCACTAGTAAGGTGCTGAGTCTTCGTTCTGTTAAATAAGGTATCCACTGTATGTGGGACCATCACAATCAATGTATTATCCAATACCAAACCAGCAGACTGTCGGATAGAAACAGCTGCTGCTGCCGTAGCTTTTAGGCAACCAGGCAAAGCCCTAGCTACCGGATCTAAAGTAGCCGAAAAATACGCACATGGGTGCTGCTTGTCTCCAAACTGTTGTGTTAACACTGACAACGCACAACCTTCTCTCTCGTGCACATAAAGTGTAAAAGGTTTACTATAGTCAGGGGTACTGAATGATTCAAAATTATTCTAGCGGGCTATACTTACCAATAGCCCATATGCGTTTACTCTGTAATAATAAGTCAGTCGGCAATGGAGAAGGTTCAATCGTTTATTCATCAAAATACAAGCCCTGGCAGGGGAGCCTCAGTCAAAACGACCCTCAGAGGTGCGCAGAGGAGACTGATTACAGGTTCAAAATACAAAGCATATATACGTTTCATGCATTCAAGATGACACCCTACAAGGAAAGATACAACTTATCAGTAAACCAAGAGGAATACCCATATAAGGCACAATTGATTGCTAGTAGCTTAGACCTAAGCTATTCCGGGGGCAGGTCAGTAAGGTGCCTCTCTGTCTATCCGTGGCCCAGGGAGTACAGGAACGGGCCCTGCTAGAATGTGCGCATCCCACAAGAAGGGCAGATGTGACCTTGGGTTTCCTTGAGCTACCAGATACAACTACAGTAGGCAGCTTGGCTGCCGTCGTGGTTTTCGAACAGAAAGCGTAATCACGTGATTTCAGGGAAACAGTACGTGCACACAAAGAAACGAAACAAAATGGCTCCGGCTATACCAATAGGAGCGAACAAGTCAAAAGTGAATCATCGGCTAATAGGCGATCACAGTACATTCTGATTATATGATTATATAATTACGAAGTTATATTGAATATATTAGGCCAATAATACATGTTATCAAATTTCGATCCCAACAGACGGCCCTTTTGGCCTACTATAGCAAATATACCCAGCTTTATTCTACGAAAACCCCTTCATCGATCTGCATGAGGTCTGACACCTCCTTTTGGATCATCTGCTTTTCATTCTTGACTTGACGAGAAAAATTCAAAGCAGATGTTATCCTGCTTGCACAAAATGAGCAGCAGGCTGGGCCACATTGGAGACACAGGCAACACGTAAATATTACTCCAAAAGCTCCAGCTAGCACCATGAATATCTTCCAACCCCAGGTAGCTAAAAGGTCCCAGAACCAACTTCTAAGGGACCAGGTGCCGTTATCCACATGTGCTTCACTGGCTAATCGATGTAGTTTCTGTATAGCAAGATGTATGGTAGGGGCTGAATCAGGAATAAACACACAACAAGAGCTGCCGATCACACGACAGGCTCCTCCCCTATCTGCGAGGATGACGTCAAGAACCATCCGGTTCTGGAGCGAAACAAGCCTCGTCGCAGCAAGCTCCACAGTAATATTAGTTAAGATCCCAGTAGTAGTCTGGACCACGTTCTCAACTATTCGGGACAAGCGTCTAATACTGCGACTATTAAATATAGGTCCCCAAAAGGGGGTAAGACATTTCGCAAAATCTTCGAATTGCTGCAGGGAGGTATCTGTTTGATCAGTACTGTCGGTGTCATAGCTCCTAATATTTCGGCTAACCACTACCCCTTTCTGAACTAACTGATGAGTTCTATGATAGTCGGGCGGAGCAATATACACAGGAGGGTAGAGGAACGAGCGATAGCAACTTCCTGCCCATCCCCGTGGGAGCCATGTGTATGCATTTTCACCACAGACGAAATAGACATCTGGTGGAGTAATCATAGGTGGGGTACTATATACCTGTAAAGTATAGGTGTAATTACATCTGCTCTTTCCTACCTTAACATGACCTCTTCCCTGTATGCAGAAGGGAGAGGTAGTATTAATGATGGGGATCGGCAAGGCTTTATCATTCGTAACATTTCTTTCTTTAAAATGCTGGAAGTACATAGTGTCATTAAAAAGTTCAAAATCCTGCATTTCCTCCATTAACCATGTAACATTTTTATAATCTGTATATACATTCATGCAAGCATTGGGGTCCAAAGAGCCCTCTCCCCCGTTTCCTGCTGCATCAAATCCCTGATGTTGCTCTATGTACTTCAGAATGGCTTCATAATCTTTCTCAGTATATATTTTTGGTTTGGCTACATAATGCGAATACATCAAAGACAATAGTTGGAACCAAGCTTCACAGCTAGCTAAATAAGACATTGGTAAGTAGATGAAAAGTTCGTGCTGGTGCATCACTGAGGGAAGTAACCCACATACCCAACAATTTGTTTTGTTTGTGGTGCTGTGAGTCTGGTGCAACATTTCAATGAAGGCATTTTTCATATATGTTTCTCTGTGTCTAGCCTTGTGAGGGGGCAAAGAATAGAAGAGATGCTCTTCTGGGGCAACAGTAGTTCCTAACAGCTTTTGTACAGGATGCTGAAACTCTAAATATACAAACACACACATCATAATTACTGTAATAATAATGATAAAAGCAACGAATGCCACCTTCACTCTGGTGGACCATCCGGAAAACAAATGCATATTATCCACATATCGCCGAGGGGCTAGTGGCCTTTCATCATCCATTGCGAATCGAGCAAAAGGAAACATGCTCTCTATAAGTCCAGATCTAACTCGGTCCCTCTCTATAAGTCCAAAACTATCTTTGTATCTACAA
The DNA here is from genome assembly GCF_964261635.1 of Lissotriton helveticus. Classification (NCBI taxonomy): domain Eukaryota; kingdom Metazoa; phylum Chordata; class Amphibia; order Caudata; family Salamandridae; genus Lissotriton; species Lissotriton helveticus. The sequence continues at coordinate 730,487,518 of NC_136072.1, forward strand.
AGCACGCACGCCACCAGAGGGGTTCTTCTTTCCTGTGTCCGTTTAGAGCCTCACAGGCAGACTCTCATCATCCATCAAAAGGAAAAGACAGCAAAAAACTTTCCTTATCCTGTAGAACAACCGCAGCCCTCAACTCAGTCTATCTTTCTGAACGGAGCTACTTAATACAGTGTTCCAAGCTCCCAACGGGCTCAGTCCAGTGTCTCGCTCAATACCCCAGTATATCTATCCGATGTTTCTCAAATGAAATCTTTCCCTAATTTCTTCTACGAGAGACTGGGGTACTGTGCTGTTTTCGGGGCCGCAGGTCGTAGTTACAGCGACCAGGCTGCTCCTGGTCAGAAAACAACTCGGTTGCACGGGCATCTGATACATTCGAACTCGAAGATGCACCAGAAACAACGGTCTCCGCTGATTGAGCCACCGCCCTGTCACCTGAGGGCAACGCTTCACTTGGCTGTCCCTCTTCTCTGGCTTCTGAAAAAGGTACAAGGCTCTGAAGTGACTCTCCTTCTTGGCTTGGAATTCCTTCATGGTTTTGCAAATCAAAGGGCAAAGGGAGCGGGAGGCGCTTCAGGTGACTGGCATGGATCCAGTGTTTGCGTCCATGCACCTTCACAGCCGACCTCGTAGCGAGTATGATCTGGTAGGGGTCAGACCACTTCGGTTCCAAACTTGACTTCCGTTCATAGTTCCTCACCAGAACCCACTGGTCTGGTTCCAACCGATGTCCTGGACCCTCTGGTAGCGGCCGCAATGTCTCGGATACCTGTTGATGAATAGAACGCAGATCTTTAGTCAAGGCATACAAGTAATCTGTCATCAAAGGATAATCGATATCGCTAAAGGATCTGGGCCTGGGGACACCCCACACATTGGCAGGATGGCCAAAGATGACCTTGTAGGGTGATAACCCCGTTCTTGTGTGTGGTGTTATTCTCAGGGACAATAATGCTAAAGGGAGGGCATCAGGCCATCTCAATCCGGTACTAGCACAAATTTTGGCCATCTTCAGTTTCAATATACCATTATATTTTTCGACTAGACCAGCTGACTGGGGATGCCTGGCTGCATGGAATTTTTGCCTAATTTGTAAACCTTCACAAACATTCTGTACCAACAAGAAATTGAAATGTGTCCCGTTATCAGACCAGATAATCCGGGGCAAACAGTATCGGGGAAAATATTCTTTAATCAAAGCTTTAGCAGTGGCAACTGCAGTGGCCTCTTTAGTGGGGTAGGCTTCAACCCATTTACTGAAAGCACAAACCACCACCAGTACATATTTCAAATTATTCACTCTCTCCATCTGTGTATAATCAATTTGTAAAACTTCAAATGGCAGAGATGGCGGTGCAAAATTTCCACTCAGGGCAGATTCTCTACCTCCTGAGTTGTAACGAAAACACACAGGGCAATACTTAACCACATGTACTGCAGTTTTAGGAATATTTGGGTTATTCCAGACTGGGTCCAATACTGCACAAATACCTTTCGCTCCTATGTGTGCTGGACCATGAGCCATGGTCACTACAGCATATACCAATGCATTAGGAAGTAACCAACGCTGTTTCTCAGTTCGATCTATCCAACATTCATTCTTATCCAGTTGACCCACTTCCCGTTCCCATCTCTGTGCCTCATTTGGGGTAGCTTCTTTCTGCAACTCTTTCACGCTTTCAATGGTATTGTCAAACACACATGTTTCCGCCACCCACCAGGCTGAAGCACTGGGGAACATGGGAGTCATCCAGGTTTGCGCTGTTTCCTTAGCTACTGAGTCAGCATAAGCATTTCCCTTTCCCGTAGAATCAATGATTTTCTGATGAGCACTGCATTTAATGATGGCAACTTTTTCTGGTAGTGTTAAGGCAAATAACAAACGATCAATGAATGAATGAATGAATGAAAATAATTTATAACGCGCAACTAAAACCGTAAGGTGTCAAGGCGATCAATTAAAGGACCGTGTTGAATTTTCTGGCCACGCGTGGTAAAGAAACCCCTTCTCCTCCACAGCCTCCCAAAACTATGGGCAACGCCGAAGGCATACTGGCTGTCTGTGTGAATATTTACTCTCAAGCCTTTACTGATCTCACAGGCTCGGAACAAAGCTATTAGTTCAGCTGCCTGAGCTGAGTGATGTGAAATCCTAGCAGTTTCCACCACCGTTTTTAGGGTCGGAATGGCATACGCAGCTGTGGCAGTACCATCTGGTAATTTAAAACAAGAACCATCAACATACAGCTCTCCTTGGGGGTCTGGTAAAGGGGTGTCGGTTAGATCTACACACCCTTTTGTTTCCTCTTCGGTTCTAAATATACAATCATGGATATCATCCTTTTTATAATGGGAAGGGAGAGTCAATATTGTTGCTGGATTCAATGTAGCGCATCTTTTAATTGTAATGTGAGGTGCAAACAATGTTAGTTTGTATCCTGTTAAACGAGCACTTGTAAGGTGCTGGGTTTTAGTTCTATTCAACAGAATATCCACAGCATGCGGTACCAAGACTGTGAGTGCTGTATTCAAAACTATACCTTCTGATTGCCGGATGGCCACTGCTACCACTGCAGTAGCCCTCAGGCAACTGGGAAGGGCTTGTGCGACCATGTCTAGTACTGATGAAAAGAAAGCACAGGGTCTCTGTTTCCCGCCAAAATCCTGTGTCAATACTGAAAGGGAACAACCGTCCACCTCATGCACATAGAGTGAAAAAGGCTTCCGGTAATCCGGGGTACCCAAAACAGGTACAGAACACAAAGCAGATTTCAAAGAGTCAAAGGCTTCTTGACATTCATCCGTCCAGGGCAGGAGTTCATGCACATCTTTGGTAGTCAAATACAACAAGGGTTTAGAGAGAAGTGAATAGTTAGGAATCCATTGGCGACAGTAAGAGGTTATGCCAAGAAAATCACGGACATCACGTTGAGTACGGGGTACAGACATATTAGTAATTACAGATATTCGTTCTGGTGTTAGACGTCTCCCCGCTTTCGACAGTAAGTGGCCAAGGTAGGTCACTTCCTGTTGACAATATTGAAATTTAGAGAGGGAGACTTTATTTCCTTTATCAGCCAAATGATGTAACAATTTCACAGTTGCTTCTTTGCAGCCTTCCTCTGTATCGGAGGCCACCAAAATATCGTCCACATACTGGATAATTGCATTACCCTCAGGCAATATTAATTCATCCAGGACTGCCTTCAGAGCTTGGCTACATATATGGGACTTTCTGTATAGTCTTGGGGTGCACGCGTAAATCTAAAGCTTTGGCCTCTAATGAGAATCCGAAGGTATGTCTGCTATCAGGGTGAATTGGAATACTAAAGAAAGCGTTCTTTAAATCTATTACAGAAAAATATTGGGCCGTAGGGGGAATCATTGTAAGAATCGTTGTAATATCCGGCACCACTGGGTATTGAGGGACTACTATCTTATTGACCGCCCGAAGGTCGATCACAAAACGATAGGCAGTCTTATAATCAGGGGCACCATCAATTGGTGTCTTTTTCAAAATCGGTAAAATCGGACTATTACAAACGTTAGCAGCTGTTTCTTCCACCACTCACCTATCAATGAGGTCACAAATGATATGCAACAAGGCCTGTTCACCTTCTGGTGAAATCTTATACTGGGGAATGCGTGGCATCTCTGGATTTGGTTTCAATGTTATTGACACAGGAGCTATTCTTAACAGACCAACATCGGTGTCCCCTGTCGCCCACAGTGCCCGAGGGATGGTAGAGAATTCAGGGGGAAAGCTTTGATTTTTAGCAAAGTATTGAGTCTCTTTCACAGGTTGTTTCTGCATTGTCAAGAAAACACCATCTGGGGAACAATAAATACGTGCATGTAATTTCTTCAAAATGTCTAACCCTAAGAGGTTTTCACCACAAATAGAAGTTAGGAGAAAGGGTGTGTGCATGGAGATAGGACCTATCGTAAAAGGCAGAGGTTTTGAGACGGGGCTCACTACCGGTATTCCAGAGAATCCTACTGATACATTATTTTGGCCAGACAGAGCTGCCCCTGGGACCAGTGTATGGGCGACTGAACTACTCATCGCCCCAGTATCCCCTAAAAACTTCCCTGATGTACCCAACAGTTCTCCTTTTACATAAGGTCCCTCTTGGTCAACTGGTACTGTAATATGGCCCCCGCTCTGTCCATGGCTGTCTCATGCATATTCCCGCTCCTCATACCTGTCATCCTGATAAGTCTCATTGTAATATTGTCTGTTCTGAGGGTCATCAAAATAATTCTTATGAGAATCGTTATGTCGTGACTCCTCCCTTCTCATGCTATTGTGATCTATGTTCCCTCGATCTCTACCTCGCCCTCTACTAGGTCCGTTTCTTGCCAACAACAGGGGGCAATCCGCCCTCCAATGTCCTTCCTCTTTACAATAAGAACATTGGTTTATCCGAATATTTGGAGGGCCTCCTCTACCTCTTCCTGTCATCTGGCCTCTTTGAAATGAGCCTCGCACTCCTCGTCCTGAATTTTGCCCTCTACTGACTTGCTGCAATAGTACTCTTGTTTTTAGATCTTTAGTCTTTTTCTCTGATTTTTCCTTACTCTCATTTTCTCGATGCTCGTAATATTGAGCCATACTAAGAATAACGGATGGTGCAGCGGTAGTCCACGTACTTTCGGCTAATTGGAGGCGGGTCATAACCTCCGGGAGCAAGTTTGCAACAAATCTATTTACAAATAATCGAATTCCTCCCTCTGTAGAGAGGTCCTGACCACTAAAATCTATGAAAACTTTCTCAAACCTAGTAAAGAAATCAGACACGCTTTCATCCTTTTTCTGTTTACACGCTGTCAATTTATCCCAGTCTACTTTTCTAGGAGGGAGAAGAGTCTTCATGTATGTAACAATTTTATCTGGTACTGCTAATATTTAATCTCAGGGTTTTTCACCTGGCTTTCGTTCCTTATCCCAATTTTTTAATTGATCCCACGTACCTCCTAATTCGGGGACATGGTCCGTATCATGTATTTGTCTCCAGATATCCACTGGAATCAGGAGACCAAAGAACAGCTCGATATCAGCTATGGTCATAATGGCGGAGTTGGCCGAGTTGGTGGCTTCGGACAATTCTTTATAATAAGCGGTAGGGTTTTTACGGGGGTCAGGGAGCTGGGCTTTTAACGTAAGGACCTCACTTCGTTTCCAAGGGGTGTAAACCCATTGTTCCTGAAGTCTAGCGTCCACCCGTGCTCTGGTGACAGTGCCCCCATTATCCTTTATTTCAGGTAGTTCCGGGAAGAAAAGAGGATGCACCTCTCTCATGGGGTGCTGCGCTCCCCATTCGGCACTCTTTCGGTGCATCCGTTCCCGATAATGCAAAAGCGTTGTCACATTCTGATACACTTCTTCGATTTGGAGTTGAAATTTATGAGCATGATCCCTGATGTCACGCAGTATTTGATGAGGCAATCCTTCCTCAAAACACTGTTCCCATAGTGAAATCAATCGGATTGCCATGCTCTCTAAAGCCAGCTGCTGTGCCACGGGTTCAAAATCCTTCATAGTACTGCAAATATCCTCTAAAGTATAAATAGGGTTCCGCATCCACTGGGATGCCTGAATTATAAAAGCTCTCCTTTCCTCCTGTCCCAACAACGACCGAGTGAAAGCTCGCTGATCACTCAAGTCAGACAACAGTCGTTTGGGCGTAGCACCCGGACTAAGTGCATTTCGGAGATCTAGAGTAGTCTGAGTCGGAGGGGAGAGAAACACAGGGTGCAAAGGAGAAGGGACAGCCGCATCCGGCTGAAGGGATATTAAGGGTGAGATAGTTGGTCAAAGAGAAGGAGGGGAAACCAGAACATCAGGTCCCGATCTACCAACGGGGGCCATGGCGACCACCCCCGTCTGTGGTTTGGCGGCCGAAACGGCTCCCGGCTGGTCAACTCGTACCATAGGCACGGCTGGATACAAGCCCTGCGGGGCATAAGGAGGAGGTGGTCGAGCTTCCAGCAATTCTTCTAGTTCATCTCCGGTCTCTGGTCTAGCCACATAGCTTTTATCGGTCTCCAACCGAAACTGCCTATCCTTCCGTTCAATATTCTTTTCCACCTTTTCTTTATAGTACGCTATTGCTTTCTGAGTGACTGTCTGACCTGATTTCATCTTCCCCAGCTTCTCTTCTCGAATTCGTCGTCTTTTTGCTTCCTTCAACCATAAGTTCAAGGAATCAAACATTGACTGACGACTTTTCTTCATAAATAATTTATTCTGTATATAATTGATCTTTTTCTCATCAAAGGACCCCGTAAGAGGCCATTGTAAATCCAAATTATCTTTTGTATATTTGTTCCAAAGAGTATTGAATAAAATTGGCTGTAAACCATGTTTGGTGTACATATCAAAACTAGGGCTGCCCTTGGGAGGGGCAGGCTGTCTTTCTTCAAGCCGTGTACCCTTCCGACAACAGCACCCAAAACACATTTTGCTAAAACAAGACATTATGATAATTCCTACACGTTGTTTAGTCACAAAATCTCAAAACACACACATACTTGGACGCGTCCTTTGCATCATTCGCTCATACACCTCGTCATTCAATGGTCACAATAAAGTGCTGTAAAATAGTGCAATGTCCCAATAGGTAACAAATTGACAGGCAATTAAGTTGTGTATGCAAAAAACATTACATATGAAGGAAACAAGGAGGCTCAGTTAGTCAGTACATGGCTTGTAATTCACCATTTTTTTTTAGATATTTACACATGGAAATACAGTTGAAAGCAGCACTGTACAAGAACGAATCATGTAACAACCCAAGAAGCACTTGGTGACAAGGTGATATGTACAAGTGAAAGGTGACGACGCAAGTGAAGGGGGTGAACAGCGTGAACGGCGCAAGGTGACAAAATTATATACAGTGATGGCTCAGATGATTGATAAATTCAAGTTTTTTGTAGCACATTAGATCACAGTTATGAGCCAAATGTTGTAGTGCGCCAAATAATTTCACTGTAGTGTCGACGGCGTTTCGATCCACAATGATTTGGGATCCTCTTCAGGACAGGGTTGGCGAATTGGTGTAGTGCTGCAGGGAGATAAAAGCTGCACGAAGGGGTGAGCCGTGTGACAACTAATAAACCCAGTGGGAGAGGTGTGGCGCCGTGGCCAGGGCGACTGACGCTGGAATCTGGGGATCAGGGTTCGATCCCCGGCTCCGGCGGCAGGTTAGCCCAGCACCATGTGACTCTGGGCAATAGCTTGCTTAATCTTCCCGACGGCCCCCAGCGCCTAGAGACCCTTACGGGCGATTGTGCGCTTTACAAATGTGGTTTATTATGATGAGAGCCAGGATGTAACAATGGTTGAACCAATTTCGTCTGGAGAGATGCCATAAAGAAATCGAGTGGTTTGGGTGGTAGGAATCATGCATTGTACAGCGCGTGACTTAGGAGGAGGAGGGGGGGGTTAGGGGGAGGGGGGTGTTGGTGTTTGGGAGGGGTGGGCCGAGGTGAGGATAGGGCGAGGGAAGAACAGGGAGGTCAGGCATACCTGGAGTTCAGATAGGCGCTGGTTCAAAATTGTACCAAGTCGTCTTGAGGCGATCAATTCCCAGAATAACTAGTGAATAAAAACAAAATTCAAAGTGGAGCGTGGGTGTGGGGGAGATAAATCGCGAACAAACTGAAAACGACTTACAATGGAGGCATCATGTGCGAGTCAGATACGGTCTAGCATCTTAATCGGTGTATCTGGAGAGGAAAAAGGGGAGAGACCAAAAAACATTCAGGGTCTCGCCCTCTGTATGGGGATCGTAAAGGGACGAAGGAACTGGTTATAGCTGCCGGGTAAAGCAAGTCATACCTGGGTAGAAGGCGTCTGTGGCGATACAGGGAGCAGCATCTGAAAGAAGGAAGCGGGTGTCAGTAACTCTGGCAAACCGCCGCTAAGAAGGACACTGGATTGTGAAGCATTCAGGTCTTGGTTACCTGAATGAATCTGTACTGCTGCCGGAGTCTGAATCGCGAGCCAGGGTTCCGACCTACGATGAGGGGAAACTGCAAACCAGGACCACTGGAGCTCGCTGAGTTAACCAATAGGGGAAGGGGTGGGTGGATGACGTGGGGCGAGGGGCGTGGAGGGTGAGGTGAAGGAATGGAAAAAGAAGAGAGTGCGCGCAGGCGTGCATTTGTGTACATTGAAGTAGGAAGCCGGGGGCAATGAGACCAGGCAATCACATCAATGGTGGTCTCGTACACACACTGTGGATAATACTGAACTGTGCAATGGTACAGCAACTATATTAATACTAATAAACGATATAAAGGTACAGCAATTATATTAATATTGGAACAATTTAGAATATATGGCTAATCCGAGTTAAAATGAACAATTAGGTCATTGTTACATCATAGGGCATCCCCATATAATAATCACTCAATGAGGCTGGCATGATCATAGTATCATGAACAGGATAGATCATATGTACAGGGGAACTGGGTTCAATAGGGTCAGAGATAAGTGAATGCAAGGGACAGGGAAGAGCATTCAAAAGGTAACAGTACTGTTCCACTCATCAAGAGTGTTCAGACCGTGATTTACAGAGTCAGCCATTTGCATTCAGCTCGATTTAGTAGATTGGTTATATTTCCACCTCTGATGGGGAGTTTGAGATGCTCAATAACCTGCCACCGCAGATCAGTGGCCCGATGTTTATGTTCAATGAAATGTGACACCAGTGGTGCCGAAAGGACCTGACAATTTATCCTGCTCTTATGTTGAATTATCCGCTGTTTGACCATTTGGGTGGTTTGGCCGATGTACAGAAGATCGCAGGGACAGCGGATAGCGTAGATCACATTGGAGGATTTACAATTAGTGTGACAGTTCAGTTTGTAGCTTTGGCCGTTGTAGAGAAATTCTTTGGTGTTAGAGGTTAGGTCGCAAACGCTACAACTCTGGCATTTATAATGTCCCAATACTGGTTCGAGACCCCAAGCGGATGTAATAGTATGTTTGTCTTTGGGAGGATTCGGCCAAGTAATGGCATGGACCAGGTGACTGGCTATGTTGTTTCCTCGTTGGTAAGAGAACAAAGGGGGATCATGGAACTGTTTGTGGGAGCGTAGCACGCACCAGTTCTTTTTGATGATGGTACTTATTTTATTGCTGTCCGGACTGAAGGTGGAGACGAACGGGATCCTGGTCATTGTCTTTTTAATGTTGGGGGTGAGAAGGTGTTCGCGGTGGTTATACCAAGCGCGTTTCCTTGCTCTGGTGACCAGTCGTCGTGGATAACCTCTGTGTATCAATTTGTTTACAAGGATGTCAGCTTCGCGGAAATAGTCCTTGCGCCATTTGCAGTTACGTCGGATGCGTAAAAATTGTCCATATGGCAATCCATCTCTTAAGCCTCTGGGATGATGGCTTGAATATTGAAATAGGGTGTTAAGTTCTGTTGGCTTACGGTACAATACTGTGCCCAGAATACCATCTTCTTCATGAATTGTCACATCAAGAAAAGGTAAGTCATTCTTTTTACATTCGCTTGTGAATTTAAGATGTTCTTGGATGTTATTCAGCCAATCAATGAAAGGAGCCAGATTATCAGTAGTACCAAGCCAAATAAGAAGAATGTTGTCAATATATCGAGGCCAAAGATCAACGTGATTTAGATAAGGATTGACTGGATTGAGGATAAGTGATTTCTCAAGGTCATGAACAAAGAGGATCGCAAAGTTTGGAGCAAAGCAAGCTCCCATTGAGACACCTTTGATCTGTAGATAGTATGTCTCGCGGTACAGGAAGTAATTATTCTGTAATGCAATTCGTAGTAAGTCCATGATGAACTCCGTGGGAATTTTTGTAGGTTGAGGCCTAGATAGTAATAGGTCATTAATCACTTGTAGACCCTCCCTGTGGGGTATATTGGTATAGAGAGGTTCTATATCCAAACTGACCATGAGTTGTGAGGTGGTGTCAAAGGCCTTATCCTCAATGGTGGTGATGAGGATAAGGCAATTGATCGCCTCAAGACGACTTGGTACAATTTTGAACCAGCGCCTATCTGAACTCCAGGTATGTCTGACCTCCCTGTTCTTCCCTCGCCCTATCCTCACCTCGGCCCACCCCTCCCAAACACCAACTAACTGAGCCTCCTTGTTTCCTTCATATGTAATGTTTTTTGCATACACAACTTAATTGCCTGTCAATTTCTTACCTATTGGGACATTGTTTTCTATATATACATACCCAGTCCCAGTTTGGTCTTTGGGTCCTACTCCTGTTTCTTTTCACTGTAAAATAGTGCAAGGCAAAAACCTCTCAGAACTCATTCTATGCAAATGATGTCTTCAAATACGAACAGAGCCCGTCGACTCCTGTTCGGGGAATCGATTCAAAAGAATTCCAGACCAACAAAAATCTCACCAAAGGGAACAGTCATCAGACCGTCCGGAGGGCATCTGATAGGCGAACCACAAACTCTCTCACAGGCCATCCCATGGTCCTGTTCTGGTTGGGCCGGGCATCTAGACACGTCTCTAGAACCCTAGCTTACCCAGTTGCTCCCAGGGCTTTCCCGGAGAGAATTCGGCCGAGCGAGCAACGCCGTACTCTGCTAAGGCATCAGATGTAATCTCAATTATTCACCAAACAAGTCCGTGGGGTCTCTCCCCACGCAGCCCCTTCACCGCAACGGTAGATCCCCAGATTCCCTCGTGGTCCGGCTTCCCTGGCCACCTTCAAACAAAAACAGTTAACCGTTATGCAAAAAGAAACGCTCCCTCTGAGTGATCCTCATCCAATCACAAATATCACTCACCTGGTGCACTCAGGTCGATTGCGAATTCTCCACTGCCGACACCTAGACAGACCGACACAGTCTGTTCTTCTCTCGGGTTAAGCCCGTAGGACTCCGGCGTAGGGTCTTCAGTAGCTGGGAGGGATACTGGGCTCGAGAGTGGAACGGCTTACTTGCATACCACCAACAGGTGTCTTGAATCAGGATCCTCTTTCTGTCCACCCACTCGGCCAGAACTCCTCCTTGTCCCGTCACCCCTGTTTACAGGAGGGGACGATCCTGTCGCGGAGTCCCGGCGGAGTCGCCAACTGAAGGATTCAAAATTATTCTAGCGGGCTATACTTACCATTAGCCCATATGCGTTTACTCTGTAATAATGAGTCAGTCGGCAATAGAGAAGGTTCAATCGTTTATTCATCAAAATACAAGGCCTGGCAGGGGAGCCTCAGTCTACATGACCCTCGGAGGTGCGCAGAGGAGACTGATTACAGGTTCAAAATACAAAGCATATATACGTTTCATGCGTTCAAGATGACACCCTACAAGGAAAGATACAACTTGTCAGTAAGCCAAGAGGAATACCCATATAAGGCACAATTGATTGCTAGTAGCTTAGACCTAAGCTATTCCGGGGGCAGGTCAGTAAGGTGCCTCTCTGTCTATCCATGGCCCAGGGAGTACAGGAACGGGCCCTGCTAGAATGTGCGCATCCCACAAGAAGGGCAGATGTGACCTTGGGTTTCCTTGAGCTACCAGATACAACTACAGTAGGCAGCTTGGCTGCCGTCGTGGTTTTCGAACAGAAAGCGTAATCACGTGATTTCAGGGAAACAGTACGTGCACACAAAGAAACTAAACAAAATGGCTCCGGCTATACCAATAGGAGCGAACAAGTGAAAAGTGAATCATCGGCTAATAGGCGATCACCGTACATTCTGATTATATGATTATATAATTTCGAAGTTATATTGAATATATTAGGCCAATAATGCATGTTATCAAATTTCGATCCCAACAGTACCCAACACCGGAGCAGAACACAATGCATCATGCAATTCAGAAAAACTCTTCTGACATTCATCAGACCAAGGAAGAGGGTATGGTGTATCTTTGAGAGTAAGTGCCAACAAAGGTTTCGCTAGCAAAGAAAAGTTCGAGATCCACTGCCGACAATACGAGGTGATACCCAAGAAAGCACGCACTTCTCTCTGTGTGGATGGTACAGTCATTTGGGCAATCGCTTGAATACGCTCTGGGGTCAATCGTCTTCCCTCCCTCGATAAGAGATGACCTAAGTAGGTCACTTCTTGTCGACAATACTACAACTTAGAAGGGGAAACTTTATGATGAAGGTCAGACAAATGTCGTAGCAAAGAAAGAGTAACCTCTTTACAAATCTCCTCATTATCAGCAGCCACTAGCAGATCATCAACGTACTGGATAAGAGTAGCACCAGAAGGCAACACAAGAGTATCGAGTTGAGTTTTCAAAGCCTGACTATAAATGGAGGGACTCTCTCAATAACCTTGAGGAGCCCGCTTAAACCGGAACCTGCGGCCTCCTAAAGAGAAGCCGAAAATATCCCTACTTTCCTCAGCGATCGGAATACTGAAGAAAGCATTCTTCAGATCAATCACAGAAAACCAAGCAGCTGAGGCAGGGACCATAGTCAATAAAGCAGATATGTCCGGAACAACAGGAAACTGTGGCACAACAATCTTATTGACCTCTCGAAGGTCGATCACAAATCGATACACAGGTGGGTGAGAAGAGTCAGTACGTTTAAGAATAGGCAGAACAGGACTGTTACACACATTACCTCTCGTTTCTTCAACCACACCTTTCTCAACAAAATCTAAATAATCGCTAAAATAGCTCTTTCACCATCACTGGAAATTTTGTACTGAGGAATGCGTGGCAATTTAGCATTTGATTTAAGCGTAACAACATAGGGTGGAATCTTCAAAAGACCAACATCATTAGGACCCATAGCCCAAAGTGTATCAGGGAGAGAACGCAATTCCAGCGGCAGGCAATCCTTAGACAAATACATCGGGAGATCACTTTCTTACCCAAGGTAAGATGTACTCCCAACGGAGAACAATATAATGTCACATGCAATCTTTTCAACAAGTCCAAACCCAACAAATTCTCACCACAACCAGTCGTTAGAATAAGGGGAGCCTCCAATTCACAAGGACCAATAGATAGGGGCAAAGGACTAGAAACCGGGTTGCTAACTGGGGCGCCAGAAAATCCTACCGAAACATTCGTCAAGCCAGACAAAGGTGCGCCAGGGAGTTTAGAGTGCATGACAGAACTCTTTGTTGCACCAGTATCCAAAAGAAAAGGTTCTGCCACACCTGATGTAATCACTTCAACATAAGGCCCACTCTGGTCTACTGGAATGGACACTACTCCCTCTCTTTGTCCATGGCTGTCCTAGCTATCATTAAAACCAGCACTCTCGCTTCCAACATAATAATCATCAAAGTAGTACTGAGCAGACTGGACGTTCAGAACATTCTGTCGGTCAAAATAATTTGCAGAATTCGGGGGGGGGGGAAAGGAACATTCATTCTGAGGAAACGTACCACGTCCCCTACCCCTAGGTACTTGTTGGTAACCACCACGACCTCTCAGACCAGACATACCATTCACACGTTGTAGCAAGACCGGACAACTACTCTTGAAATGACCTTCCTCTTTACAATAAGCGCACTGATTAGGGCCTAGCGGAAATCGCGGAACAAAAGACTCAGGCGTCTGCAATGGTTTCTGAAACTGTAGGGGTTGCTGAAACTGACGCTGATTAGGGCAAGGCGGATAAGCCTGTTGCAAAAGAACTTTTGTTTTTAATTCTTTAGTCTTCTTCTCTACTTTATCCTTCTCATCTTTGTCTCTATTCTCATAGTATTGTGCAGTAGCCAATATCTGGGCCGAAGAAGAAACTGCCCATGAACTCTCAGAGTCCTTTAACTTATTACAAAGTTCGGGGAGTAAATTAAAAACAAATTTATCTACGAACAACCTCTGACCACCTTCTGTACTCATGTCCTGACCACTATGATCAATGAATGTTTCTTAAAACCTAGTGAAGAAATCGGACACATTCTCATCTTTCTTTTGTTTGCATGCTGCTAACTTGTCCCAATTCACTCGCAAAGGAGGCATTAAAGTTTTCATTAAATTAACAATCCTACCAGGTAGTTCTGCAACTAAAGGCTCAGGTTTAGCACCTCCTACCTGTCTACCATCTGCAGCAGTAATATTAACCCATGTTTCTCCTAACTCTTGCACATGATCCTCGTGACGGATCTTCGCCCACAAAGGTTGAGGAACTACATTACCTATCAACATATCGATGTCAGCTAAATTCATAACACACGCATCAACTGTCTGAGACAACTCCTTGTAATAACCAGCAGGATTTTTACGGGGGTCAGGCAATGTCTGCTTAAGTGCCAAAACCTCTGCTCTCTTCCAAGGGACATATACCCACACTCGCTGAAAATGTGCTGGTGCAGCCAAAACACCATTAGGAACGTCAGCCTCAACTGCCTCTCTCCATACAGGAGGAACCTCTCGCATAGGATACTGCTTCACTTTTCTCCTAACAGAAGGATCAGGTTCGAACAATGACTGAGGTGGAAGTCTAGACCTGAAAGTAAGTATTGTCTCTACCGCTACCTCAACATCTGAACCCACTATCGTTCCCTTAGCAAATTCGGATTGAACATTAATCAAGTCCAACTGAATTGGACCCAACTCATTATCTTCCCACTCCTGACGAAGAAAGGTACACATGACATCAAAAACATACCTTCGCTTTGGTGCTTCCCACTGTAGAAAAACATCCATAACCGCTTGTAAACCGTACCTGGAAGCATTCGAAACCCATCTACGAGCAAGGAGATCTAACACTGCCCGCCTTTCGGGACCAGGAAGCTGACTACGTCTCTGCTTACGTTCAGAAACAGGGGTCCTATTCAGTGACCCAAAGAGAGGAGACAAAAGACTAGTGACAGTTTCAGTCATTCTTTGTCGAGCAGAAGGAGAAGAAGCTGACATAAGGACAGGAGACAAAGTAGTCTGAGGAATAGGAGGCATAGGGACAGAAGTAAGAGAAGACGAAGATAAGGCAGTGTAAGTCAAAGGAGTTTGAGGCAAGGCTGGTAACAAAGCTGGTGGCCCTAGAGGGGGCTGCACCGCAGGAGGAAGAACCACTTGTGGAGCAACAAATGGATGAACAACAGCAGGGGGTTGAACAACAACAGGGGGTGCAACAACTGGAGGTAACGGAGGTGCTGTAGCACTCTGCGCATAAGGGGGTGGTAATCTCAGTAGATGCGACATCAAAGGATCCTTTTCAGGGTCTTCAGTCACAGTTGAAAGGGGAGGTGGCAAAGCCGGATAACATTTGTCAATGGCCATGCAATGCTGTCTATCTGACACTTCAATCGCACGTTCTTCTTCATCGTCCTTAAACTGCGTAGCGGCTTGCATTACTGGCATATTTCTTTCTTTCCTATCTCTTTTCGCTTGCTTAATTTCTCGCTGTTTGGCTTCCTTACGCCAAAGGTGGAAAGAGTCAAACATCGCCGGCCGGGCTTTCTTCCTAAATAGCGCAACTTCTAAGTTATCTAAAATCTCTGTTTCAAAACTACCATGTGTGGGCCATCGTAAAACACCGTCCTTCCTAGTGTAGCAGACCCAAACCTCATTAAAGGTAATGGGACCCAAGCCATGTTTCGAATAAAGCTCATAAGTTGGAGTTCCAACCGGAGGTATCGGACACAAATCCTCCAATCGGGAATCCCTATTAAGACCACAAACAAACCATTTACCAAGTTTACCAAGACCAGGCATCTTGCTCACTAGTCTGGTTTCAAACTTCAAAGGGTATCAAAAAATTATACACTCGTAAATATACGAACCCCTGGGCTTCGACTATTGCAATATCCGAATCAAGACCAAGAAACAAAACAAAGTCGTGGGAGCGACCCACTTATACTTAACCAAAATGTCTGTCACGCCACCAGAAGACCGTCTAACGTCTCACCTTACAAATCGTCACACGAGGGTCCAAGACAGGGCGACAGTCAGGGCAGCAGTCCTTCGTAGCCGTCGGAAAGGGGAAGCCTCGCAGAAAAGACCTTCGGTCCACTTTTCAACATGCAGGGGTCGATGGAGTGGGGGCCCTCCTCCAGAGTTTCCTCACGGGGCTCCTCACAATCTTCGGGCTTGGACCGTTACCGCGGAAGTCGCCCCACGTTGGCCGCGCCAGTTGAAGAACCGGGTCAGAACCCAGCGGTGCCAGGGACACACCTGAAATCTTCGGATTCCACCTGTCTTGGTATACAGAGACACGGAATACTTCTGGGTGGCGTCAGAGACCAGGTTTATTAGCTGCAGCTAGTAACAGAAATCCCAAAATTACATCACAATGTATATTCCTAGGAGACTGTTCAAATTACTAAGGCAAGACATCTCCTTTTATACACCATATTCTCATTATAAATGTACACCCACTGCGCACAAGTCTAACCAATAGGGCACATTTTCTAACTGAGTACCACATTAACAAAAACCCAATTTACAGTAACC
Organism: Lissotriton helveticus; assembly: GCF_964261635.1. Classification (NCBI taxonomy): domain Eukaryota; kingdom Metazoa; phylum Chordata; class Amphibia; order Caudata; family Salamandridae; genus Lissotriton; species Lissotriton helveticus. The sequence goes on from NC_136072.1 coordinate 730,503,906, forward strand.
CAACCCAAAAGTTAATTATTAGGAATGTCCCAAATTCAATCTTTGCAAGCCGGACAAATTTATAATTGAAAAGCACAACCCATGTAATGTCAGAACATAAAGGAAACAGTAATAGATGCTGAACAAGATAAAACATGTGCAAGGAAACTAAAGGTTAACGAGGTCCTGAACATTAAGTGGCAATCTTCGACAAGGATCAAACCAAGGGAAATTGGCTTTGCGAGGTCAGTCTCAGGTGAAGAGGTCAGTTTCTCTGCAGTTCTTTCAGAGTCGAAAGAAACCGAGTTAATGTATACATGAACTCAGAAGGCCAGGCCACGTGTTCGCCGGGCCTCTTTCACAGGCCTACGTGAGGGCAACACAAAATGGAGTCAGGCTATAGAATTACAGAACCTCAGTAATTATCAATAGACTCATCACTGTTTTGTTTCCTAGAATAACATTTGAATCTTTCCATGACCAAGTTTATCTTCCTCCCATATCTGATGGCAAGTTGTTTAGAAGCAATTTGATATTTATTCAAATCTGTAGTATCACTCAAAGGAGGTAGACTTTTATATTCTTTAAGAGCAATGCCTCCAAGGCAATGTTTAAGTAAGGCTAATTTTCTATCTGCTTCACATTCTTCTCCTTCAAGAACATCCACATATGCTAAAAACATTGCTTCCCAAATATCCCACTCAATTTGGGGATCACCTGGTATAGATAAAAATGAAGGTGGTGGTTGAATTCCTGACATACTTGAATTCCTATTTACTAATGATTAGTACAATTTAAATGATTAATTTCTATGTATACCAATAATATATAAAATGTTAGCTTCTTTTTCCTCCTTTATATTATAAAATATGACACGCTGAATTGTGTGTGCGTGTCACAGTAGTTTACTTACAATAGTTCCTCATGTAGTTCACAGCGCTGGCGCTAGGATTTGGTGGGTATCCATCACGTTATTATTCAGATAAAGTTTTTACCCAATTTAGTGCTGGTAAAAATCCCTGATGACAATCCAAAATGACCCAGAATATAAGAAAAAAGATGCATCCAAGATCAAGAGCCGCCAGCATCAGAATGCCGGTAAACTGTCCCCTCGCCCCATACCATCTTCACTCCCCCTTCAAAACACAACAAGACACACGATCCACAACATCCCACACACACGCGGCAGAGTTTTTAAATAACAACACACCACGAGAGTATTATTCGTAGTTGACGTGCGCGCGAGGCACATGCGTCAACAACGAATAATAACATACAACACTCTTTCCAGCATCATCTGCTCTTACATCAACGACTTCACCTACGCCAACAACATGCAATTCATACTATTCCTCACTGGCAAGACGCTTAATACTTGGGTCAAGATGAATGCCTGCTTGACTAAAATCGCCCACTGGATGAAGACCAACTGCCTGAAGGAACGCCGACAAGACTGAGAGATGAACTCCATTTAGTGGGCAACAGAGCTAGGACTGACACCCTACCCCACCACAAGTGCCAAAAACCTTGGGATCGTCATCAACAGCAAACTCAACGTGACTGCCCAAGTCAACGCTGTCTCCACCTAATGCTTCCATACCACAAAGCTGATGAAGATTTTGAACTGTCTTCCAATCAGCACCTGGAAAACTGTCTTGCATCCCCTTGTAACAAGCAAGCTGGACTAAGGGAACACCCTCTATGCCAGGATCAACAAAAAACACACCAGAAGGCAGCAGACCATTCAGAACTCAGTGGTCTGAACTCTCAACCCCCACACTGTACTCGCATCATACCACAATTGAAGGAGCTTCATTGGGTCCCCATACGCAAACAAGTACAGTTTAAACTCCTCACCCATACTTTCAAGGCACTATATAACACTGGCTCAGCATACATCAAAAATTGCTTCTGCTTTCACAAACATTCAAGCCACCTTCACTCATTCGGACTCCTACTTGTACACATCCCACACATACAGAAAGCCAGAACCGGCAGTGTAGCCCTCGCCTACATTGCTACTATAGAGTGGAAGAACCTGCTGCTACACATATGAACCTCTTCCTCACTTCTTGAATTCTGCAAGTAGCTGAAGACCTGGCTTTTCGAATAGCGCCGCTAGGCCTTTGGTTTGGCGAGACTCACACCTACTCCGTGCCAGGATTCCCTCCTGGGTAACAGTACGCCCTACAAAGCTACAATACATCATTTAAGATAGGCATCAGATTGTTTTACATTACATTTTGATTATTGATAGCGAGTCTACACATGAGACCTTTTTACTTTTAATCTATAGTATTGACACACTTCTAGTAAAGTATCTGAGTGAGTTCAGATACTTGTTTTTATGTTATTATGCACCTTTGAACCCACACACCAATAGTACCAACCTCACCTCTTGTTAAGGCAAGTTATATAAGCAGAGCACCAGTGTTCCCTTCACAGTTCTTATGGAAAGTGTATCAGACTAATGAGGATAAATTCAAAAGGTGTCCAAAAGGTCACATGGAACTCTCTTTTGGTGCTCTGCTGAGGTGTCTCACTCAACTTTAACTCCCTTGCAGTTATTTCAAATAGAAACATATTTTTTATTTGTAGCTCGTTCTCTATGGTGGATAGTAACATCTCACAGACAACCTCAGTATCTGTGTAGTATTTTTCTTGGATTCTATGTTTTGTATCTACACTTTTCAATAGGTAGGGATCTGGATCCCTAACATGGTGTGGATTAGGACCTCTTTACAATATCATGAGAGACAAAACAATAAGTTAAAATGTACATTCAATTCAGCATTATAGAAAGAGTAGAAACATTCAGGTGGAGTGGGATATTGAGTTGGAAAGAAAAGATACAAGTTAAAGCAGCTGATGGGATGGAGTGGAATAGAGAGGAAAAAAAAGTTAGTGGTAGGTTTTAAAGTGTTAAGTAGAGAAAGAGAAGAGTGGGGATCAAGAGAAAAATGAAAATTGGGAGATGGCATGATAAGTCAAGATAGAGTTGAACAGGTCGGTGTGGAGTGTTTTGAGAAATTGAGGAAGGGCTTCCCAACTGTTAGCCTTGGCTGCCAGAATGTGCAAAAGGTGTCTCTGACTTATCAACAAAATGCAATTGCAGCAGGAATGCTTTCATAGAGGGATGTGGAGTACTTTGATATTCTAGCTAGAAAAAGTAGATAGCCTATTCAATATTCCCATGTTCTAATTCAGCAGTTTGTAATTCTTCATTCAGGGTCCTTATAAAACCTTCACCGTCCCCATAGGCCTGTGTCCCAGTGGCCACTTTGGAGTTATTTTCCTACCAGCAATACAAGACAAATTCAACATCTGGGGGGGCAGACTGTTGTCCATTCAGATTTCCTTTAGTATACCGTGGATTGCCATCACCTTCTCTAACTTCAGAATTATTTGGATTGCAGTTGTTGGGTGAACAATATATATTTCAGGCTATTTACTATGATTGGCAATCACAGCAAATCAGTGTTGCCCATCTGGAAGACAAGCAAAATGTGTACTGATGCAAGGCTATGGGAATGCACAACTGTCCTCTGTGGTGACAGAAGTTGGTCGTTCACTAAGCCCGCCGCCTGGCATGGCAGGCAGCTGACCAACAGATTCTCCACTTGTTGATGCAAGTCACAGAACTACACTTTTTGTTAAATTCGCATCTGTTTTTTCAGTATCTGATGGTGTCTTGTATGTGGCAATTTTAGAATATGTGACACCTGGGCAGCAAGAACAACTATTCAGCCATCACAAAAGCAGCCCTTCTTCTGTAACACAATGTATTGTGTATGTTGTTTAGTGCTTGACCTAGTCTTTATGATTCAGTTGTGCATGTGGATGGTCTCTGAAATACTTGGAGCCAACTGTTTCTTTTATTGCTCTCTTTGCATTTGCAAGACATTCATCAGTTTCAGCAGCCTCAAATATGTATTTGAGTGTAAGCAGACATGGCTGTGAATCTCTAACTATAATTCTCATATCTTGCTCTGTCTTATCTCCTTGGGCAGTTTCTTCAGTGGTCTCCCTACGTGAATGACGTTACAAGGGGCGAGGAGTTGGCATAACGGCTAGGCCGGGGGACCTCGAATCTGGGGAACGGGGTTTGAGTCTTGGCAATGACGCTGAACATCCTGTGATTCTGGGCAAATCACTTAATCTCCCCGTGCCTAACAAAAATGAACGTGTGTCCTCATGTAACGTAACTGGTTCTATGTAAAGCACTCTGATACCTGATTCGGGTCAAGTTCGCGTTATATAAAACTCTGCAAAAATAACCAAATCAGGAAGCTTCGCGGATCTAGAATTATAGCCTACGTGGAATAAGCACTCTTGCAATTGCAAAACAATATTTCTGTGCATGGAGGTAGTTTCAAACCATGCTTTTGGAATAACATTAACAACAGCTTGTTAACAGTGTATAGTTGGAACTAGTTAATGTGGATGAGGTGATGGTGACAACAACCTCACAGGATTACTATTAGCTCCTTTTCCGTGAAATACATACCAGTTTCCCCCAAGTCATTCTCCTGTTGCTGAAGGAGAACCATACCTAAAACTGTGTGACTGGAATCCACAGACAGTTCCGCTGGTCACTATATGTCATGGAAATTTATAGTGATATAAGATGACAGGTTATCTCTAGTATTATCTCTAGTATGTCTGCTTTTCTGGTGAAGCCTCTTGGGCATCCACATTTACCTAATCTACTGTTTTTGCAGGTTCGGTATAATGCAGTCACTGTACCCGCATTCCTAAAGTAGGATTTAGCAGATTTTGAGACTGCCAGAACGAGGAGCAGTTTTACATCAAGATCTTTTCTGGGTCCCTTGAGACAACTGAGGCTGAATATTGATATCTTTCAGAAAGTCACCTTTGTAACAATGTACAATCAGTCAATTTTCCATGATTCTGGTGAGGAAACCTTGTACCTGTGTGTGGTGTTATTCTACAGAAATGGATTGTGCTAATATGTCACTGCTCGCATTAATTATGCCTAGCAACTCTGACAGTACTTTTCGTATGCAGTTCTGAAAGCTCTCGGCAGCACTGGATATGCCAAAACGGAGGTGTTTGCATGGCCCGAGACTAACAAGGAGAGTGCGCCATAATAGATTGAATGTGCTGCCCTCAGGGCAGCCGCGAACACATTCTGCTCTAGGGTCAGCACATTTAAGTGAAGTACTGAGAGGCTTTGAAGCAGCTGCTCTGTGTTTCACTGTGCAGGCGGAAACCCTCCAGCGACTTGGGGTCCATAGGACCCCCTTTACCTTTTCCAGAGGGCTGCTATCAAGGGGTGCACTGACAGTGCGCTAGCTTTTAGGGGGCACACTGTCAGCGCGACTTCTGACAGCTCCTTTGACTCAGCGCCTTCATTAATAATACGTCACGGGCTCAGAGGCAAAGGGATTCCCACATTTGTATGCAAATGAGGGACCACCCTCTGGTGATAGCATCTGCACCATATGTGCGCGTGGCAATCTGTATTACAAACAGGGCTGCGCAAGCGTTTGTGCCCCTTTCTGTAACCAAAGTGCGGGAGTGATATGTTCTTTTCTGTTCTATTGTAAAAAATTGGTTTTAGGACATGGATTATAGACGGAACTAAAAACGCATTCATTTCATATTATAGGCCTACAAATGTCGTTCAACTCAAGTACAGCTCCCTTTCAGGAGAAAAGCTTCTTCTTTGCTTCCAAGTTTGGGTTAGTCAGCAGATATCCGCAGTCACTGAACTCAAGTTCATATCCAGGTAGTACTCTATTGCCTGCTCCATATGCTCCCGATATTGAGAGTCCTGCAGATGCCAGGGGGACAAGGACCAACGAAAGGGCTGTTTCTCGGGGCCCAGCTGCATCATCAACACCACCGCTGAGTGATCAGACAGACCCCTAGGGTGAAACTCTATAGCCTGTATCCGTCCTACAACACCCAGTGGCACAACATGTAATCCAGGTGAGAATAGGAATCGTAGGTTGTCGAGTGGTACGTATAGCCTAATTCCTCGTGATGCAGGCACCTCCATGTGTCCACCCAACTCAAACCCACCACTGAAGGACACAATTTGGTATTGTGTGGGACAACGGGGTGTCCTCTCGCCCTCCATCTATCTGTAGTCAGATTCATAACATCATTCCAGTTGCTCCCTACGACTGCTAGCCCCTCGGGATATCAGCCCAGGGCGACCATTGAGATGGTGGGGGAGCATACACACACCCTAGGACCACTTGTTCCTCGTATATGGTACCCTGGACAAAGACGTATCTCCCTTACCAGTCCATGCCTTTATATGCTTATAGGGGACTCGGCGGTGTATCAGAATCATAACACCCCGGGAACCCCTGGTGAAGCCCGGTTGAAAAACTTGAATATAGCCATAGCGGAGGAGACACTGTACTTTATTGCCCAGTAAGTGTGTCTCCTGAAGGAGCATAACATCAGCCTGGTACCGTTTGGCTTGCTGGAGTATGGCCCCACCCTTGATTTTATCTAGCGCTCACCGGACATTCCAGCTCACTGTCTGAAGGTCACCAGCCCAGGGTCGCAGATTTTTGTCTTTTTTGGTTTAGATAAAGATTCCTTATTTTTCTAAACTGGTGTGGTGTTCATTTGTAGCGTTTTCACTGTATGTATGCACAAATGCTTTACACAATGCCTCTGAGATAAACCTGTCTGCTCATGTCAAGCTACCAATGGGGTGAGCAGGGGTTATTTTAGAAGTGTATCCCCCTTACCCTGTCTAGAAAGAAGGTTCTCTATTTGGACAAACGTGCAAATCATTGCCAACTAGAGACCACTATTTCTAACAAACATCAATTATTTTTTGTGCGTGCCACCAAGTAATATCCTTCGTCTTGAAATTTCCTTTTAAATGGAAAGCCATGCTATCCCCTTCCACTGTTAATGGTAGAAAAATACTGCTTAAATTCATCCATAGCGTTCTTAATACTGCTAAGTTTTCTTTATTATTGTTGCTGATTGCAAAGTGATATCAATTTTACATCTCTCTTCAAGTTTGTTGACATAACCATATAGATCTATTCCACATTTCCAGCTACCAGTCAAGATGCACCCCATTATAGTGAGGTATCCCCTCTCAATTTCACTATTACTGAAACCACAGGAACAGCGCTTCTTACAGAATTTGAGCCCACTACGACTACTGAAGTGCTAGAAGCTCTCAGGAAAATTAAATCGGGCTCCCCCACTGATCTGCTATCCCCACAGAAGTGCAATGAGATACTCCCTCTACTGGCCAGCTCTCTCACTAACATCTTTAATACCTCCTTTGAGCAAGCATCTATACCCAGTAGTTGGAAGCAGGCTCAGGTCAAACCAATTCTCAAAAAGTCCACTAGTGACCCCACTATTCCGTCCAACTACAGACCTATCTCTCTACTGCCCTACTTTGGGAAGGTACTGGAACATTTAGTGAATAAACGCATTACCACCTATATTGAAACACATGCGCTTCTGGACCCCTCTCAGTCGGGTTTCCACGCTGCCCACGGAACCGAAACAGCAGTAATTGAGATAGTGGACAATATCCGACTTACTCTAGATAAAGGCGAGTCCGCAGTTCTAATCCTATTGGACCTATCGGCGGCCTTTGACACCATATCCCACAGCATTCTCAAACATCGGCTGTGGGAGATTGGTGTCAGAGGCAAGGCCCTATCCTGGTTTGAGAACTATCTCGCGGACCACCTTACTTACATCAATGTCAACACTCTTGTATCCAGTAGTACACCTCTTACCGTGGGAGTTCCACAGGGGTCAATTCTCAGCCCCATGTTATTTAACCTATACCTCACTCCGCGGGCAAATATCATAAAATCACATGGTTTTACAACAGTGTCATATGCCGATGACACTCAGGTGCTCATCACCTGCAGCTCTGACTTCCTTGAAACCAGTACTAGATTCAAACAGTGCATGACAAACATCAGAAAATGGATGTGTGAAAATAAACTCCAACTTAATTACAGCAAAACAGAAATCATACTGTTTGGTAAGGCCAAGAAAGTCTGGTCACAGGATTGGTGGCCCCGAGAATTAGGACCTTGCATTGAACCTAAAGAGGTGGTACGCGACCTGGGAATCATGATTGACAGCGCTCTCTCCATGAAAACACACATCAATCAAGTATCAGGTGTCTGCTACGGGATCCTGCATAAATTGCGAAAAAAATGTAAATGGCTACCTCTCGAAACCAGAAAGCCTCTGGTTCAAGGCTTAATCAGAAGCCGCTTAGACTACGGTAACGCTCTGTTTGTCGCCATCAATGAGTGTTTACTTACAAAATTACAAACTCTTTAGAATGTTGCCGCGAGACTGGTGTTGGGACTGCCCCCTAGGTCAGCCACTATACCCAGCCTCAAACAACTGCACTGGCTGCCTATCCACTAGAGAAGCCAATTTAAAAACTTAAGTCTGACTCATAAACTCCTCCATAGCACTGGGCCTACATACCTAGCAAAAAAACTGGTCTGGTATCGCTCGTCCAGAGCTTTAAGATCCAGTTTCAAATCCCTTTTAGTTCAGCCACGGGCTCGGACATCGCGAAATGGATGTCGGTCCTTTTCCTACATAGCCCCATTACTCTGGAACAAACTGCCCCATCATCTTCTGTCCCTTTCCAATCACCAGGCATTTCGTAAAAATCTAAAAACCTAGTTCTTCCCTAATTAACGTCTCCACCTCAGTCCCCGTACTTCGTCAAGGATGCTGTTGTTTCACTGCAAAGCGCCCTGAGACCTTTTTGGTGAATTGTGCGCTATACAAAAGCATTTGACTTATGACTTAATGATCTTGAACTAATCTTGCAGTATTACAATTTCATATGTGGATCACGATTTCCGTCACAACATCTTATAATGTCCCCAATGCATTTCGCACTGATGGGTCCTTCATCAAGGGGTACACTTCATATAAAATATATAATCTTTAGCGGGTGTGGCCAAGCACCAGACCAAGATGGTCGTGCGGCTCTAAAGCTCCTCCGGCCGCGTGGGCATTTCATCATCGTCATGCTATCCAGCACCTCCCATAAGCCTGAAATGCGCTACCCAAAGAGGTGCTGAGCTCCCTGATGCATCGGAACTCTGAGACACTTTAAAACTGTGCCTACATAGGAAGTTCCGTCGCATACGGCGTCTGGTCCTGCGACTCCAAGATGGCGTCTCCTTCATGATCGGCGGTAACCCGGCGGTGAGACGGCTGATGCAGCGTGTGTGGCCGGGCGCGGAGTGAGCATCTGCAGTGGGTAGGTGGGGGGTGAGTTGTGGTGCTGATTAGCTGGGCACCGGCAATCCCAGTGCAACACTAGCGGGAGGTCCATCGGCCTCCTGCAAACGTGTGTTGGGGCGGTCCCCGGCGAGGCACATTATATTTGGGCATTGGCTCGCGGAGACAGGGCCCGCGGGCAAGCTCTCCAGCCCGATCGAGCTGAAGTGTGCATCTGGCGGTGGATGCCGGCGGGGCCGCTCTGAGAACGAACATACCGGCTGTGCCCCCTTGCTGCACTCACCCTTTCATTCCCCAATTGAGCGCCCGCAGCTGCTCCATTTGCCACCGCGGGGTGGGCCTCCAGCAGCGTGTTGCCCCCTCCCTTTCTTCTGCTGTCAGAACCCACTCACCTTACTGGGAACTGTGTCATCCATTGTACTACCCTCTACTCTACAGGCATTGCTAGCCCTCATTATGACTGCATAGGCCCAGAGCTTGAGTGGCATGCTTCCTGTGGCCTGGGCTCCTTGCTTGCTATCAGCCCCGGCCTGCTGTAATCCTGCCTCCTACAATTTTCCATTGTGTAACGCAAGAACAGTGCCATTGCTCTCAGTGGTTGGTCTTTCAGTTTTTACTTTATCGGCAAGTTCAGCTTTGCCACGCTGGCTTCTCTAGTCCTGTGGTGTAGGCCAGTCTGCGGCATGGGCTGTAAAGACCCGAAACAACGCCTGCTTTCATTCGACAAAGTGTCAGACACAGCGCAGGGGCAATCTGGCGACATGGCGGAGGGGGATAGAAAACTTCCACTGCTGAGGACTCCTCCAACCAAATGAGCTCTCTCCTGCAAGAAATGCGAGCTGGCTTTAAGGCGCTGGATGTGAGATTTGATTCCTTGGACAAACACATGGCAGACATGGGGGTCAAGATTCAAGCACATGATAGACGCCTGGATGTTGTTGAATCTCGCACCTCAGATCTCGAAGATGGCACCGCGCAGACTCTTAAACGGCTAGATCATGTGGAACGCATTCTAAAAGAGGTCACTATAAAAAACGATGACTTGGAATCACGCAGCCGCCGCAACAACGTGCGCATTATTGGTGTGCCGGAATCCACTGCCACCGGCAGTATGGACTCCTTCATGGAAACGGTCCTCATTGATCTCTTTTGCAGAGACGCATTTACAGCTGGGTTTGTGGTGGAACACGCACATCGGTCTCTTGGACCGAGGCCAAATCCTGGTTGTCCGCCTAGACCTATCATAGCCCGAATTATGAGCTTTAGGGATCGAGCCACTGCGCTTCGACTGGCACGTGAACGCGGCGAAACAACATGGCAGGACTCCAAATTATCACTGTTCCCGGATTTTACAATCATGGTGCAGGAGGCCAGAAGGAAATTTAATGGAGTGAAGGCTGCACTGAGAAATCTTGGACTGAGGTATGGCATGCTGTATCCAGCAGGGCTCAAGTTGACTTCAACGGCAAGTCCCACATATTCTGCCAGAAGTACAAGGCCAATAACACTCGCTCTAACGATGAACACAGACTCTCACCACCACTGAGCGGATCAGACGCCGGTATGCAGCGTTTCTCAGACACAGGACATGGTTGAATCCTCATACAGGGTTTCTTTTTTATTTCTCCTTTGGTGTCAGCTGATGTTTAATTCAAAGGGACATACGTTATTCTGCGTTTAGCTTATTGCCCTATGGCGACCGAGGCGTTGCCTCCCTCCCCTGGTGAACACCGTAGATATGTTTTCTGATACAGTTCTAAATCTTTTACAGGGTTTGTTTTTGGTAATTCTGTTCCACTATGAGCATTTTTCTTCTCCAGCAGGATGGGGAGTGCCTCTCAGTAGCGATCGGGAGGCTGGGTGGGGGGTGGTGGGAGGGGTTTGGTTATTGCTCACTGTTAATGGCTACTTACTCAGTCTAATACAGTCAGGTATATTAGGCAAGATCGATTGTCGCGTGGAAGATTTGTAATGTCAGAATTTACATGGCTAAGATAGGACATAACTCTACCCCCTCAGAGTTGGCTGTTGTGACATGGAATATTCGAGGCCTAAATGACACACGTAAGACATGTCAAGTACTCCATTACCTCCTTCGACAGCGAATTGGAGACCCACCAAGCCAAATCTGATCAAAATCGTTTCGCTTTGAGTTGGGGCACTCATAGATACTTTGCTAACTACAGCAACTATGCCAGGGGCACGGCCATCCTCATACACAAAAGGATCCCCTTTTGCTTTCATTCTGAAGCCAAGGATAGCGAGGGCAGATACATGGTATTGATGGGCACGCTGATGGGCCATACAGTTGTGTTAGTTTGCGTTTTTGGCCCCAATATTGTTTCTCCAGACTTATATTACTCCCTGCTTTCCCTCCTCTTAAGCATCAGCCCTACTTTCCTATTACTTGGGGGAGATTTTAACGTTGATCCTGATCCTATTTTAGATAGTACCTCCAGCGCACCACATCCGAAATCTCGCGCACGCAAAGCTTTGGCTCTCTAAAAGACTGTTGAGTATCGATTTAGATTCCGTATGCATTTGTCCCGATTCATGCCCTTATATAGGTTTAATTCGCATTGCCCTTATATAGGCATAGAAATCAAGTCCTTATTTAGGCATAGCCCATGCTACCCAAATACAGGCATGGCTACATCCATCTGTTCATCTACGTCACAACGATTTCTTGGAAAACCAGACTCATAAGCAGAAGAGACTTCCCCTAGCCTGGATATTGATTTCTCCAAGAAACTAATTATTATGCATGAACAACTATTCCTTAGGGGTTCATTCATGACGTTCATATGCCAGACTTTACGTCAAAGCTGGCATACCTAAACACCTTCCAGGTGTAAATATACTTTCACTTGCTATAGCAAAGCACGGTGTGGTTCGGTGCAGTTCGACTACCTACTTGCACGACACAGCTCGCTACAGCAAGTGCCGAAGGAAGCCAACTCTCCAGCTGACACACTGACCAGAAGCTGTCATCTCCTGCCGAGAAATCCAGCTCCAGTGTTTCTGACTCCCCTTGCGGGGTGTTGGGAAATCGAGTCCGTGAAAGAGATACCAACCTCTGTCATTCTAAGGTATGGAGCTGATTAGAACCTAAAGAAATCTTTGGCAATTCTTGGCAGAACTAAACCTATGCTACAAGACAAACACCTGCTTCTTCCCTGGTACTAGACCTAGGTTAGGTACACTGGGGTAGGCGTAATTTAGAAGCGCCAGTTGAGTATTTTAGCCTGTGTTATTTATGTATGTATTTTTACATGTCACAGCAACAGACAATGCTATTACAGTATTAGTTTATATTACTGTTCTCGCTGTACACATTATACTTTGCATTCTGTCAAACGATTGTAGCAGTTCACCTCTCTTGAATGAGAAAGAAGACTGTTCAATAAACCCCTTTTTATTGAAACGCCTGTGTCTGTATTTCTATGCAACTCTTCAGAAACGAAGCATGCACGATTGACTGAGTAAAATAGTTATCGTTTCCACGACTCTGAAGATATGTTTCATGTTTATGCTGTTGTCAGGAACTAATCCCTTCTTGTGTATTCGACAAAGTTTCTAGTGACCTCCGAGCTATCTGGCACACACAATTAAGTTTAGTATACTCGATAGAGACATACTGACCTCAGTCCTATGTCAAATTTATTGTGTATATTATTCCAATGCGCAGAGCCTATAGGGAATATAGGAACTACACTACAAGACCACTTCTCTTTAATAGACATTGGTCGCGCCCTTAGCCCCCAGCACACAGACTATACCTTTTGTAATATCCATTATACAACGTATGGGGATGCCGACGGGCTTCGTAGCCACAACGGCGCTACTGTATAGTCAGCCGACGGCTAGACTGCGATTAAACGGAAGATTGTCTACTCCCTTCACACTTTCTCAGGGTACAAGACAGGACTGCCCGCTGTCACCACTGCTATTTATTCTGGCTATGGACCCATTAATGCGTCATTTTCAGGAAAAACACCTGCATAGGGGACTTCAGTTCAATACAGGCCTGCTGTTGGTATCGCTCTAAGCGGACGACACAATCCTATATGTTCGAGACCCACAGACTAATCTTGACCCTCTCCTCAGGGAAATTCTGCGTTTCGGTACATATTCTGGGCTGGGCATCAACTGGCGTAAGTCGGTGATTTTTCCTCTCACGACAGGTACAGTTGAATGGGATTTGGAGTTCCCATTGGAGTGGTGCACTGATTCTGTTAAATATATGGGCATTCATATACACTTGGACCCTGAGCACATCATCAGACTAAATTATGGGCAAGCTATTTCTGCCCTGGAAGTACAGGTTGACAAGTGGCTTTGTCTCCCACTGTCCCTGGCGGGCAGAGTGGCCCTCATCAAAATGGTTGTCTTCCCCAAATTTTTGTATTTATTTCATAACATTCCAATTCCCCAGCCTAATCGTTTTTTTTCTTGACTCTTAGCTCTCATTTAATTCGATTGTTCTGGGGTAACAAAGGTGCTTGGGGAGGCTGGCAAACCATGACATTACCCTATGATAGAGGGGGATATGGTGTCCCAGATATGCAGCTGTATTATCTGGAGGCTCAATGCAGCTTCACCCAGTCGTGGTACCACCCTGACACCAGAATCCCTTATTTACGTCCTGAAGTGGATCTGGTCCTTCCGGACTCCTTAGCATCAATCTTACCTACAGGCTTTCCCAGGGACTCCAGAGACATTCAAACGGTATCCACGACCAGTTGGGCATGGGAGAAACTGAGGCGTCTTATTCGCATCCCTATCCTCTATTCCTCCGCACTCCCACTCCCAAATTCAAAATGGCTTCCCGTTACGAACGAAACTCTTGTACAAAGTACGTGTGCTAAATTCAACATTGTTATATTGGGAGATTTCTTTCCTGATGGCCACATATTCAACCCAGCTGACGAGTCTAGATTCCCAGACACTACGTTCATGGACAACTTTATGTTTATAAAATTGCGCTCTATGCTCCGCACCGTCGCCCCCGACTTTACACTTGAACCTCCATCATTCACTCCGCTGACTTTGGTAATAGAAAGCGAGTGAGGCACACACTTGATTTCCAAACTTTACAAGTCCTGCGCGGCGATTGTCCCGGTCAACAATGATAGACTCATGTGAGGCAGATATTGGCACTCAAATCACTGATGAGCAATGGTCCTATTGCTGCTCAGTCACCAGGAATGTTTCTATTATTAGCCGCCACAAATTAATTCACTTCAAATTTTTGCGCAGAATATTTATTTATTTATTTATTTATTATGTTTATAAAGCATGGCAGCTACCCAAAAAGGGTTTCCCGGCACTAGTACTGTCACAGAGAGGGAAGCCAGAAGGTACTCATTTATTGATTGAAAAGCCAGGTCTTAATGGCCTTCCGAAAACGGGCTTAACAATTCTCGGAGCAAGAAAAGGACCTGCCACCCATCCTAGACAATCTAATCTTAGGCACAGCGAAAAGCTTTTGGGAGGAGGAGCGGAGAAAGCGTGACGGGGAATAGCTATGGACGAGAGTTTGTAAGTAGTTAGGAGCTCTGCCCATTCTAATTTTGTGCATGTAACTTAGCGTTTTGAATTTTACTCGGTTGTCAACCTTCAGCCAATGGAGATAACGAAGGCGATCTGTAATGTGATCCTTTCTATGACCGTTGCAGAGCAGACGAGCGGCAGCATTCTGTGCTAACTGGAGGCGCCTGGTGACCGCCTTGGTCGCCCCCAGGTAGAGTATGTTACCGCAATCCAACCTGGGGGTAATCAAGGCGTTCACCACAGCTCTCCTGGTGTCATATATACATTACCCCCGCAAGGATACCCAGAATTGACCCATCTAGGTCCCATCACTGTCCTAAATGTAATGCCCCCATCACTGATTTTGCCTATCTGGCATGGACCTGCCCGTGTATACATGCATTATGGGTTCTAATACATAACACTATAAGTAGTATGGTGAAGAGCCCGATGGCCCCATTACCTCAAATTGCCCTACTAGGGTATGTAGCACAGTCTCCTACCAAAATTCGTAGGTTTGTCGCCATAGGCCTGTTGCTAGCTAAAAGGGAGATCGACATTCACTGGGGTGGAAAACGCACGCCATTGGTGAAAGGATGGCTGAATAGACTAACCACATGCTCCTTGAACAGTGAGGTGTATGCTGCCACTACCCATCCATCTTCTAGCCCTAAAGACATATGGGCTCCATTTAGAGAATACTTGGCCACTCAACGCGTAGACCCCCACTTCTCAGGTGGAACAAGGCATAATCCCTGTGGGGGTGGGGTAACTAGCATTAGCATAACAAACGCCCTTCCGTGTCATAGTGCTTTGAAAGGTTTGTTGGTTTTCAAGTAGCTCTGGGATGATATGTTTGTAGTAATGGGTGTACACCGCATTACAATTAGTCGCAGTACACAACCTGAGTTGGTGGTGGATGTGGAATATGTAAATCCCTCTGGAGTTTTTTCTTTTTTATTGTCCTGCTATGATTATCTGTAACATACTGCCTGCCTGCCTAGACTGCAACTTACATGTTTCTTTGTAACTCAATAACTGTCCCTACTACTTGGAAATGTGCATTGATCTATGGAAATGCTAAATAAAGTTTAAAAAAATAAAATATATATATATATATATATATATATATATATATATATAAACTTTAAATAAAACAGCCAAATATCTACATTACTGAGCAAGCAAATCAGGAAGCCCAACATTTCTGTCACTTGATTTTGGCACTTAAATCAATGAAAGGTGGGGAAGAGGCTTAGCTAGGTTCTGCTGGCCGACTTTTAAATCCACAATTTTTCTGTGGTGGAAGAGAGGTAAATTAATAGCCACAGCCCTGCAACCATGCCTGGTGCTGAGGTGCCACTGATGCTGCCACTATTTTATCAAAATTGCACCCAGGCGGTGAGATGATGACTGGACCTACTGCGGCCTGATTTATGGCCCAGAGCCCCTCCCCCGCAAACGCAGTCCTGAGTGAAGGGGGAGGCTTGTGATCTGAAGATGTGCTGAGGTACTGGGGTATCCCTGAGTCTGAGACTCCCCTTCTCTCTGAGGAGGATTCATTCTGACAGCCATGTGGAGCCGATAAATACTGCAGAGATCGGGGCTTCCGGCTCCAGTCAGCAGTGTGTCGCCTCTGAGACCTATGGTGCTCGTGGGACCGGGCGGATGGCGGAGGCTGCCCAGGGGGGGTTCTGTGGCCCTGGCCAGTAGAGGCCCTGGGGCCGGAAGAGGAACTGCAGCGAGAGGCACTTCCATTGATACACAAGTTATTTCTGGAGCTGATTGGGAGCTAGGGCGGCACTTCGGCCTATTGCGGCCTGCATGGCCTACAAACTCCCCTGGCCTGGTCCTGGCAGAGGCCCTGAGGAGACGTGCTGCTGCCCTTACATGGGGCGACGCCTGCTGACCACTGACTGCTGTGGCGCAAATAGGGGAAGCTGAGCCTGCTAAGCAGCTTACAGAGAAAGGCATGCAGTCCCCGACAGGATCGGGGTAGGCCCTTCACATCAGGGAGGCTGCGAGGCATGTGCAAGGCAGGGTCTCCCAGAGACAGCTACGCCCCCTAACTTGGGGGATCTTAAATGATGCGGACATGATGCTCCCTGGGGGGGGGGATTGACTCCGGGGTGCCCAAGTGAACAAGAGGCCGCTGATCTCAGGCCGGGCACAGCCAGGATCCTGGATTCCAAGGCTGGGGCTGCTGCCGGGGGAGACGGACTTTGGAGCTGTAGGGTCTCCCTCCTGGCAAACGCCACTCCAACCTGCGGCATTTGCTAGCCTTGAAGCAACAGGCACATGCTGGGCCCTCTCACCACCTCACCTACTTCAAGACATTGGGCCTGCTCGTGCCCCCATCACGCTTCTGCTCGGGTGAGGCGTGCCCATGGGGGGGGCATCAATCATCTGCGGAGGTCCGCACAACAACAGACTGAAGTACAGCGGCAGGCTGGGAGCATTACACTTGGCCCACCTGACGCCCCTCTGACCTGTGGACACCCTGGAGGATCTCCTGGTGGCAGAGTCTGTTCATGGCCCCTGACCCCCAGAGAAGAGGGAAGTGGTGAGGCACAAGCGTGCGACTTCCCCTCTGTCTTGCACAACATGGGAAAGCTGGAGGCGCACCAGGCTAAACTGGCATTCGAGGGGAAGGGGCCCGATGTGGCACATAAATCTCGACAGAGGAGCGGAGGTCTACCGGAGCAGTCCCACAGAGCCCTTGTGCAGGAGCTATACATCAAAGAGATACTAGTGGGTGTAAAGAACAGCCTTTGCACCACTGATGCCACAACTGACCTCCTAATGAGCTGTATCGACTGAATAAATGAAAGAGTGGCTAAACACAATGGCTACCTCTGTTGCAGAAGATAAGCAAAAAAATCAGCCACCGGGGAACATCTATTCCGTATGGACAAAATCCTGGAGGTCATCAAGCTGAAGAACGAGGACCTGAAAGTACACTCCGGGCACAATAATGTCTGCATTATTGGAATGCCCGAATCCACTGCAACTGACAAAATGAAGACTAGTGTAGCAAATGCTGCACGTGCTATTTGCAGATGCCCTGTCGATGGTTTTCATTGTGAAGTGGGCACACCGCTTGCTGGGGCCGCGTCCTCACATGGGCGCACCAGCAAGACCTATAGTTTTGAGGCTCCTCAACCATGACACGGTCCTGCAGCTTGGTCCTTCTGGTCAAACATCTGCTATAGAAGGCAGAAATCACCTACTCCGTACTCTATCCGGACAAGCTGTGGATTCAACAAGAAGGGAAGTCCCACTACTTCCACGACGCTAAAGCAGCGATTAAATTCTCTTGGCAACTATCAAGCCCTAGGGCTAATGCCTGTGCAAACTCATCACAAGAGGTCGACCGCTGCAGTGACATCACCGGGACCCATTGCGATGCCATGATTACCAGATGTGAGGCATGCCTCAGGCTTTGAGCCTCGAACATTGCCACCTCAGATTTTGGTGCCTTGTCCTTGATGTGGTTGAGCACCAATGATAAACTATGCTCTGCTTAAGTTTCTGATCTTATCGTTGATGTGCCTACACCGACCCCAATGGGGTGAACCCACACCCCTTCGGCCACCCAGTTGGTTCCCGACTGGGCAGTTTGCCTAGCTCTCCGATGCCTCACTGGATGAATCTCACAGAAAATTTCTTTTGTTTTCGTATAATTTGGGGAGGGGGGGGGATTGGGACTCTAGACCGCTTTTTAGAGTTGAGCTGGGTGGGGTTGGCTATATTGGACTGTTTATGTTTCCCTGTTCTTTCCCTGCATGACATGCACCTGGCGAGACACCACAAAAAAGTACTGCCCCTTTGGGCAGGCAAGAGGTGCTAGGCCTACTCCCAATACAACATGCAGCCCCTCCCTGGCTAAGCGATGACATTGGCCTGACCTGGAACGTCTGTGGGCTGAACGACCAGCGAAGGGCCAGGCAGCTTCACGCATATATCAACCAACACCACAAAGATATCTGCTTTCTCCAGGAGCTCTACTTACCTCAGGCAACTGTCTCTTGCCTTCGGGCGGGACGGTGCGCTGAGACTCATGTGCCCTTTAACTCCAACTAGGTAGTTGGACTGCCATACTTGTGTGAAAATAGCTACCCTGGCACATGCGACAAGCAATATGTGACAAAGAAGGGTAATATGTACTTGTCACAGGCACAATCCACATGCGCCTAGTCATTTTAGTCGGACAGTCCAGAGTTCTTTACTGAAGTCTGGCACTTGATTGTCAACATGGGACCTGGAGCTGTTATTTGAGGGGGCGATTTCAATGTCATCCTAGACCACATGGCAGACCGATCCAGCGCCTCCAGACGCCCTCAACCCAACCTTGCGGCAAATCTTCACATGCTAATGCATGACAATTGTTTATCCGATGTCTGACGGCTGAAGCACATGGATGGTGTACAGGTCACCTTCGTTACAGCGGCTCATGGTCTAAAATAGATAATTGGCTGCTCACTTGAGATGCCCTCACCTGGACCTCTGACGTGATTCACTTACCCCTCACACTCATGGATCACGCCCTCGTTCTGCTGGAGATATCTCCACCACTGGATATACTGCAAGCCTTTATCTGGCATTTAGCCCCCAAGGTTCTACGCAACCCAGTATTTAGGGATAAAGTCCGAATATAATCATTGACTACTATGCCCACAAAGGCTTGGTGGCCTCCCCATCGACACTACGGTCAGGCATACTTAAAGTGATACGCGCACAGCTGGTGATGCTTGAACAGAAACTCTGCAATCTTGAACTCGAATTTTATGCAACAAAAATTGCACACATACTAGGGGCACTAGGGAGGAACTTTTGGCGTACAACGAGGAGGAGCAGAGAGAAAACCATTACCTGGAGGAAAACAACAATGCGCAGCTACAGTGATCACCCCAGGAAGACACTAGCTAATATGCTCTAGTAATCATGGGCCTGTGCCTATGTCGTGGAGATTATAGATGACAACCAGAGTTGGCAAACATCCCCCGATGACTTGATACAAACTATGATATTTTTCTATTCCCAGTTCTATAGCACCACAATCGTATCTAACGCAGGGGCCCTGGCTGCCTTCCTAGATACAATCCAGTTAGTCTGGCTGGACCCCACCCAAGGCCTGTACCTGGATGCCCCTTCACAGTTGAAGAGGTGACCCAGGTCCCACAAAGCCTTCCCAGTGACCAAGGGCCGTGCTTCGACGGGCTCACTACCTCCTTCTACAAGGAATATGGCGCTCTCTTAACCCCACACCTCCTGACTGTCTATGAGGTTTCCCTGCCATTTGGTGTGCTGCCACAAACCTTACGGAAAGCAATCATCATCACAATACTAAAACCTGTCAAGCATGATACCCCTGTGACTCATATCGACCATTTTTAATGATCAATTTCGATGATAAATTCTTCGCTAAACTCCTCATGAATCGGCGACTTCCTTTACTGCCAGAGATCGTTTGCCAGTATCAGTCAAGATTTGTACCAGGCCGCTCCACGGCTCATAACCTCTGCACAATGTACACCCTCATGCATGCTATTGACCTCCAACTAGCAGCAGTCGCTGCCCTATTGGACGCCAATAAAGCGTTCGATTCCCTAGAGTGGCTAAACTTATTCCACTTACTTCCACGGCTCAGCCTTAGCCCCTTGTTCATGTGCCTAATTGGTCTCCTATATGCTTTTTCGATGGCATGCCTCCGCCTCAATTAAGTGATCTCTGCTCCGCTCTCCATCACGTGCGGAAATAGGCAGGGTTGCCCTTCATCCCCTTTCCAATTTCCCACAGGGATGGAGCCACTGGCTGCTTGGCTACGACAGCAACATGCCCACAGGGGCATCAATTTAGTGGCTCGGAGGATCTTAGTGTCCATGTACACTGACGATGTCTTGTAATATATACGAGAACCCCAAACGAACCTGGCTTCCCTTATCTACAAAGTAATCAGATTCGGCAGGTACTCTGGTATTAATATAAATTGGGTGAAATCTACACTATTTCCTCTTACCTCCGGTATGCAACTATTTGAATCTAAATACCCCTTGCAGTGGGCCACTGACCCAGTGCGCTGCCTGGGTATCTGGCACAGCCAGGACATGGATGTACTCTTACGACAAACTAAGGAAGGGCCACAGCATGAGTGGAGGAGCAGATCCCGACTTGGACCCGGCTGCCTCTCTCCATGGCGAGAAGGATTGTGTTGTGTCGTAGGTAAGTACTTCCAGAAGACTTAGTTTGGTTGCAGATGGTAAGTGTATTCTTCTTAGATGGTTAAATAGATTTTCAGTAGATATGTACAAAGCCCCACCAGGAGCAGCCTCTCTGCTGCTCAGCCCAGGATCCAACTGACAGTCCACTCACAGCATACCAAACATTGCAATGACATCACATTCACATTAACATTCTACACTCACTGGCTGAACAGCAGAGGCAGAGAAACAGGGAAGATATAAGGTAGAACCCTTAGATATAACACACCCTCCCTCTTTATAAAATGAACAAAGAGAAAGCAAATGTAAATAGCAACATTGCAGTAACAAGAAAAATTGCAGCAGAAGAATTGCAAATGCACATAAGTATGAAAAAACATTCTAAAATAAGCAAGGTGAAATGTGATGTAAAAAGAAGCAATAAAGGAAAGGAAAACATGTAGTAAAGTACAAAGTGTGAATAGTATGGCAAAGAACGCAACACGAAAGGAATATGAAAATAGAAAAGACAGACATCTCCTTCCTTAGCATGGAAAAATAGAAGCAGGAAGTTTGAAAAGGAAGGAAATAGAAAAGAATGGAAAAGCAACAGGAGAAAAATATACATGAACAAAAGTAAGTATACCGCAAAAAGGTAGTGCACCAGTGTAACCACCACAACTACACCAACTGGCCAGACTGTTGAGAAGTATAGAACCACTGAACACAGCAACAGTAAGAAGGAAACGACCCAAACAAAAGAAAGCAATGAGAAGTAAAGAGAGTAACACAGGTGGTGTACACCTAACACATCAAACTAGAGAAAGACATGTAGAGAAGTGAAAATGGTGAAAACACACAAAAGAGAATCACCAAATGCAAGGAAAATGCGATCTGGGTAAACTGTACCACCCCGAAGATAAGAGTACAGTCACACCTCAAGTTAGACCACAAGTGAAAATGCAGGGAAAGTGCGATCTGGGTGAACTGAATTACACAGCAAAGAAAATTCAGTAACACCTCAAGTTAGGCCACGTATGTACCTGCGCGCAATTAAACTGTAAGTATCAAGTACACATGTAAAGAATCAGAGGAACAAAAGAAAATGCTCCAGGAAAGTGCGATCTGGGTAAACTGAACTACACAGCAAAGAAATTCAGTCACACCTCAAGTTAGACCACGTATGGAAATGCAGGGAAAGTGCGATCTGGGTAAACTGAACTACACAGAAAATAAAATTCAGTCACACCTCAAGTTAAACCACATATGAAAACCTGAGCACAATATGCAAAATGCACTGTAAATAAAACTCATGTAAAGAATCAGAGGAACAAGAAAATGCCCGATGAAAGTGCGATCTGGGTAAACTGAACTACACAGCAAATAAAATTCAGTCACACCTCAAATTAGACCACATATGAAAACCTGCGCACAATAAAACAAATACACTGTAAGTAAAAATCATGTAAAGAACAGAGGAAATAAGGAGAAATGCTCCACATCAAAGTACAGATAGAAAATGTAAGAAAACCTGCATGTCAAGCAAGAAATACATTACTAATACTGTAGCAAGTATAAAATGATATGATCCAAAATGCATTCAAGATAAAAATAAGCATGGGATAGGCAATATGACAGTACAATGAAGAATGTATAACAGTATTAATTACAGAATTAAAATTGTAAATATGGTATAAGTCTCAAAACAATGAGCTAAAACAAATAAAGTAGTCACCGATGGTCATTAGAATGCTGGAAGAACCAAAGAATGAGTCCGAAGCTCAGTAGCACAGCCAAATGATGTATTTAATAACAGTGCACAGGACAGCAGAGCCAGGTGAGGAACTGATGACTTCAAAGACAGGAAACAGCTTGTTGTTAGAAGGCTGCACGTAGGAAGAAGAGTGGCAGCAGAAAAGTAAACAGTACCTGTAAATTCTTGATGCAGACTGAAGACCATGATGCAGAACAAGGGAATCCAAACGCTTCTGAGTGCTCAAAGTTGTAAATAGTAAACAAGGAGGGATGCAGCAAACTTTGGGCTGCGCATAACCTAATTGAAGACAAGGTGCATCTAAAGAAACAGACGCAGTTGGCAAATTGAAGCGCATTGATGGTGTCAACCTCAAGATGGCGGCACGTTCGGTTACGCCATGCCGAGTGGCTCCAGGCATCACTATGAATTAAAACTTGGCAGAAAACAGGAAGACTCTGCACGTCACAGTTGAATGAAAGACGAGCTGGGAGGGCGCCGGAGGCAAGTAAGTTGGCGCATTGAGTGTATGCGCGCGATGGGGCACGTGAGCAGATCGAATGACAGCGGTTCAACTGTCAAAGTGCAATGGTACCCAAGAAAGTGTCCTAACAGGCAAAGTAAAATACCCCCACTCACCGGAATTCACAGGGCCAAGGTCCTTACTTCATTAAACACGTGCAACGGGTCAACAAAAAATGTGCTTCCCACACGTTAAGAGGAAATACTGTTTGCCACATAAAACAGTCTCCCAAAGAGAACTCTCTGCTGAAAATAAAGCCAGGACGCATAAATCAACGCTGCACAGACAAACTCTCTTCATAAAGCAATGGGCTGACTTAAGTTCAGTGCAAATGATAGCCTAGTCAGAGGGTTCTTAGATGTAGTACCAAATTTTATAGATGCTGGGTCCACACTTCTAAAAGCAGAAGGGTGTCAATGGAGCAAGAAACATGGCAGCAGGTAACAAATGCCCTGTCAGAAGCAGGCAGCGGAATCAGGTAGAAGAGATCTGGCAGAAAGCAGGAGGTAGCAGGAAGCATACGCCCTGTTTGAAGCAGGCAGCAGGAATTAGGCAGGAAGAAGCAGGTAACAGGAAACGTACGTCTTGTCCATAGGCTGTCCAGTGAAATATGGACACTGGTGGGGCGGGAATGCGTAAAATCCTTAAGTAGGTTTGTTTTAAGTAAAATCCTGAATAAAAGTACCTTAAAGAAGCTTGAAGAAGGTCCTTAAGAAGCATGAAGAAGGTCCTCACGCGTAGTTTTGGTCCACCTCGTCGCCAATTTATGTTGTGTCGTAGGTAAGTACTTCCAGATGACTTAGTTAGGTTACAGATGATAAGTTTATTCTTCTTAGATGGTTAGATAGGTTTTCAGTAGATATGTAATCAAAGCCCCACCAGGAGCAGCCTCTCTGCTGCTCAGCCCCGGGTCCAACTGACAGTCCACTCACAGCATACCAAACATTCCAATGACATCACATTCACACTAACATTCTACACTCACTGGCTGAAGAGCAGAGGCAGAGAAATTGGGAAGATGTAAGGTAGAAACCTTAGATATAACAGATTTCTATTGCAAAAATTCCTTTATCTTTTCATCAACCTCCCACTCTCACTCACTACACAATTCTTGAAGAGACTGCGCTCCAATCTGATATCACTAGTCTGTGCAGGTAAAAGCCACGGGTCATGGGGGAGACGCTTAGCCTACCTTTTCAGCAAGGAGGCCTGACTGCACCCGACATGGCCCTATACACGTACTGCGCACAAGTTCAATACATCCATTTCTGGCCTTACCCCACGTGATTCCAGCCTCACACAGTGGTTCTGGCAGCCCCTTGCCCCCTTGTCACTGTACTCCACCAACCTTACAGACGATACAGTGTGAGCAGCAATTGACACAGTGGTGTGCGTCCACTGGGTGTTGGATAGCATGCAGCATCGCGCGAGCAGTTATGCACCCTCTATCCCGCTTGACCACAATCCCATGCTCCCACCACTACAAGACGAAGGTGCAAGAGTGAGGGCTCATAGGAAGGGAATCACTAAATTTGAGGACCTTTACCCTGATGGTCAATTCCTGCCCTCACTTGAAGTGGATGGGCACACCTGCCCTACTGAGCTAGACGTCCTCCTTTACCACCAGATCCACGCTACATGCGTTGGAACACATGTTAATGAACCCCTCCCCTTGAAAGCTGGTCTCAAGATTGTATGCCAAGATGCAGGGGAATGCGCCAGGGCGCACCCCAATAGCCCGTGCTGCATGGGAATATAAACCACCCAATCTCTGAAGCACAATGGGCATACCGCTGTGGGTAAACTGAGGCCCTCTCACTCATCTATAGGCTTCGGTTTACCCTCTTTTAAATTTTTGCACAGATTGTACGGCGCTTTGGTGCAATCGGTTCGTATGGGATTAGCTGAAGAGGCACGCTGTCTGCGATGCAATGCCCCATAGGCCACATTCTTGTTATGTTCTGTTAATTATTTTTCTAAAGCACTCTCAGTCAGATTCATCATCGGCATGTTTTGCGAGTCTGTAATAGCGAATAATAAGGAATCGCTATTACAGACTCGCAAAACGGGATTCATGTAGGAATCGCAATATTTATTGCGATTCCCACAGCTTCCTTATTTGCGATTAGCTAATTGCTAATCGCAAATAAGGAATAACTCCCCATTCATTCCTATGGGCCTAAAGGCCCATAGGAATGAATGGGAAGACATATCAATGTGCGAATCGCTATTAGCGATTCGCTTTTTGATTTTGCGATTTCAAGGGTGCAGGGGTGTCCAATGGACACCCTGTTGCACCCTTGAAATGACATTGGATGCTGGTGTTACGCACACACATGTCCTTGGGACATGTGTGTGTGTAACATACAACTTAGAAAAATGCACTTAAGTGCATTTTTCTAGGTTTCCGCTATTTACCACGAGGTTTGACTTCGCGGTAAATAGCGGCCCAAATTTGCGAATACGCAATTTTTAAATGTTTCATGAATTGCATTTCAGAAATCTCAAATAGAGATTCCTTAAATGCAATTCCTCGCAAATTTGCGAATTCTATAATTGCGATTTTTGCATTTGGGATTGTGAATCCCAAATGCAAAAATTGCGCTCGCAAAGGGCCAGATTCTCAGAATCTGACCCTTTGCGAGTCGATTTCACTTTGATGAATCTAGCTGTCTATTACCAAAAAGGCATCTAAGCGCTGGCTGAATTGACAGAGAGGACCTGAAGGGAGGGAGCCCATTCAGAAGTAAACAACCATGTCTTCCAGGCTTTAATGAAGGCCAGAAGGATGGGCATGGCTTTCACGTACAGAGGAAGAGAATCCCATGCTTTTGTTGCTCCCAGCACAAAACTTTTTCCTCCCGAAGCCACCCGTTTGAAACTGGACACTACAACCGATTTGGCAGAGGCAGATAATAAGGTCCTTCCTAGTGTGTACCAAGTGATACTCCTCTTCGGGAAATCGGGACCTAGGTTATGTAGTGCTTTATAGGCCATGCAGACTGCTTTGGAAATGACCCTCTGTCGAATGGTTGAGCCAGTGAAGCTTCCTAATTGACTTGGAGACCACATTATATCTCAGGACTTTTAGCAGCACATGAGCTGCCATGTTTTGCAAAGTTTGCAGTTTGTCGAGTACATGCTGATGGGCGTTGAGATAAAGCCCATAAGAGAAGTCAACACCAAGGATGTGACTATCGTTTTCTGAAGATTTGGTGAAACAAAAGGTAAGGCCATCTTTTTCATCCTGTCAGGGATGTTCATTATCTCGCATGGGAGTGCCCACGTGTTGCTAGCTACGGGACTGCAATATACAGAGACCTAGTTCATATAACTGGCCATTCGCTGCTCAGATCCCCCTGGTTGGCCTCTGGGGGGTACGTCAAAGATGGCCCCTATGGAGTTCGGTGCCTCACTGGAATGCTATTGCTCCTAGCCAAAAGACCCGTAGTCATACATTGGGGCAGACGGCCTGCACCCACAGTTGGGACCTGAACACAAGCCCTGATTTACTGCCAGGAGCAGCTCTCCAGCTACTAGGATCTCATGCCACCGAGATCCTTTCCAAAGGACATTTGGGAACCACTGATGACCTACTTGAGACAAAGAGAGCTTATCCCTATGGCAGCAACGGAGGAGGATATGCTGAATGCAAGAGCAGATACTTCGTCCGCTGGAGCAATCTGCGCACCTGACCGTTTAGGGCCTGATTTAGATCTTGGCAGATGGGTTACTCCGTTCCAACAGTGACAGATATCCCGTCCACCAAAATATTAATCCCATAGGATGTAGTGGGATTTATATTTTGGTGGACAGTATACCTGTCACCGTTTAGACCGAGTAACCTGTCCGTCAAGATCTAAATCAGTCCCTTAGTCCCCATGCCTACACCAACAAGCTGTACGAGTACCAGGGTGGATGTGTGTAGCGGGTCTAATTGAACTGGATATTATTTATGATGTGCTGTCTTTTGAGTGATTCTCCTACACTAAAAATTTATCAATTGGTGTGTCTTGTCTGTACCCGGACTCTCTCTCATCCCTGCCTCACCCTTTCTCAGGGTCTTGCTCTGTAACCTTCACAAAATGCTAATCATTTCATTTTTTTAAATCAATGAAAGGTGATTCTTTAGATAGTTCTTTCATAAAGTAACATTAGTATAGTCCCACCAACTCCCAGAAAATGCGTAGTGCAGAAAACTCAAAATGCCTGCCATATCACAGTCAACAAATTTCCACAGATACTAAAGTCACCCATTTTGAGTCTGGGTCACTACAATAGCATTCTGAGACACAATCCTGTCTCACATATCCGTGGTCCTCAGCTAGGTCTATTACATAAAGCGGAGACATTGAGGAGGTCCGTGCACAACCTCAGAAAACCAGGTCCATACCTGCCAATATATTTAAATTCAGGAGGCAGCCTCTGATTACCCCCCACAGGTTTCGGGGTAAAATAATCCTAACTAGTGAAGTAGATAGTACTGAGTATGGGCAAGGGCAAATAACTTCCCTTTCAAGTGTGTTATTTTGAAGTGCGCGCCAGGCTACTGAGCTTAACAAGCATTTGCAATGTAATAGGTCTCACATTTACGCGAGTTTGAGCTGTTGACATTGCAAATGACAATGCCTTTTATTTTTGTTTTCGTTTTTAAAACATAAATTAAACGCATTGTTATTTACAATGCCAATAGCTTAAACTTGTGTAAGTGCGAGACCTATTGCATTGTGGACCCGACAAGCTATTTTACTGATTGACTGTAATGATATTCATTGAACCAGAAATCTCTTAGTAAGTTCCATACAGTAATTTCAAGGTGCATACAATTTGAGTAAAACAGATCATAGATCGAGGTGTTAATGTTCTGGATCTAGCAGAGCAAAGCAAAGACATTATAGTAGAAGAAAGAATATTTACCTATTTTATATTTTATGCTGTATAGACTTTGGTATGGGTTTTAACGTCAGCATTAAAAATAAATAAATGGTAAGTGTATTGTTGCTGAAGCTGAGCGGCCTGTCAGAAACAAAAATGGAGTAAAAGGGGTCGCGCTTTTTTTTTAAAGTTACACGATGTCTCAGAGTGAGAATTTGAACTCCACTGTTGTTGCAGTCATCCTATCCAGGAAAATACTGAGCGCCAGAGTGCTGTAGTTAAGATATGCCCTTACTCATACAGGACAAGATACACAACCTCCCGATTCTGAACCAGGACTTGTCTCAGTACATCTCCCACCACGTCTGACCGTCCTGTCACTTAAACCTATCCCAGTCCCGAGATTATTCCCTCAAGAGAAAGCCCTGATCACGATATCCAGAGAGTTCCCAAAAGACCCCCAAAAACTCCAGAGAAATTATATCCCTACCACCCTTGGGTTCCCGAACAAGAACCTCATTAAGAACCCTCCGCCTCCAGGTGCCCTCCTTCAAAATCCTCTGTCCTCCCATGTACTCTCCTATGCATGGGCCTCATGAAGTGGTATCCTAGCTACAAAGGAACGAAGAGCTGCACGCAATAGGGATATACATTCGAACAAGGGTGACCGAGAGCTATAGAGGAGTTGAGGCTAGGGGGCTCAAGAAACTAATCAAATACACCATCGAGCGAGGACAGTCTCCTTCTAAATTACCTCACCCACGGACCCCACATCAAGAAAGGGACCTCTGCTAATAGGCCCTATGCCGCACAACAGCTCAAGTGTGTGTGGGGAAGCAGACATGGAGTGGGCCACTTCCAAAGAGAACTTCGTTGCATCCTGTCCCCGGAGATGCGCCCATACCCCCACCAACCCCTCTTGATGAACGCAGGAGCCTCTCTTACCTCCATGTCACTGATGATGGTTTGGAAAAGCCACCAATGGCGCTGCACTCCTCCATGCCGGCATCCATATTTCGGCGCTCTCGGTGTATAATACACAGTTACTTGAGCTGGTGCAAAACTCCAATGAGGCTCCCCGCAGCCCGTAACATGCTGCCCCGCTCGGGCTCTGCTCCCTTAAAAAAAATGCTCTGCTCCTGCTTCCTGATCCGCTCGACTTCAGTCTCCCACCCACCCAAGGTATCTACTGTCCGCTGGGCCCTGCTCCCCCTGTTCTGGACTCCCCTCCCACCGGGGTCTCGTGCCACCGTTTCTGGGCTCGAATCTTCTCCCAGGCTCTCAAGCTGCACAGGCTGACACCGGCTCTGCGATTATACAAAAATGAAAGAAAAAAACATCTATTTCTTTCATTTTGGTATAATCGCGGCACCCGCGCTTTACTTTTAAAATGTTACACGTAAAGCGCGGGTGCCGCGATTATACCAAAATGAAAGAAATAGATGTTTTTTTCTATTTCTTTCATTTTGGTATAATCGTGGCACCCGCGCTTTACTTGTAACATTTTAAAAGTAAAGCGCGGGTGCTGCGATTATACCAAAATGAAAGAAATAGAAAAAACATCTATATCTTTCCTTTTGGTATAATTGCGGCACCCGCGCTTTACTTTTAAAATGTTACAAGTAAAGCGCGGGTGCCGCAATTATACCAAAATGAAAGAAATAGATGTTTTTTCCATTTCTTTCATTTTGGTATAATCGTGGCGCCCACGCTTTACTTGTAACATTTTGAAAGTAAAGCGTGGGTGCCACGATTATACTAAAATGAAAGGAATTTCTCTTCAGAGCCGTCTCACTTGGATGGGCTTGGCCTGACTTACGTGTGTGGTAAAAGGTTTATTATTATTCTTTATGGGGCCATCTGTTTTGCCCCATAAAGAAGATAAGAAACCTTTTACCACACACGTAAGTCAAGGAAGCCGGTCCAAGTGGGACGGCTTCAAAAGAGAAAAGAGTATGTCACTAATACCTCTTTTCCAATGGCTGGCCACCGTTTAGCATGAACGGTGACGCCAGCCAATGGAAAAGAGGGGCGGGGCTTAACCTCGCTAGTGAAAGTACTCTGAAAACATAAAATCTCGCGAGCTCGACTGCGCATGTGCGCAGCCTACGCTAGCGAGACCTAAAAATGGCAGGCATGTTCTTTAATGCTGTGAGCAAGACAGAGAAAAGGGACAGCTGCACTGGACAGCTGCTACCGCCCACTGGGAGCTGTCCCTAATCAATGCGGCCTCTGACATGTTGACCAGCACCCCTGCCTTTTTCAGGGAGGAGCAATTGTCTGTTTACAGGGCACACTGAGGCGGCACGACCTGTAGAGATGCAGGCCAGCCGAAGCATACCATGCTATTGCCAGGAGCATAAATTCAGATAGGGACACCCCATACCCCCCCCCCCCTCAAAAGTAATTGCATTCCTTGCTTGATACTTGGGTCTGGGGAGGCGTAAGTCTATCTCTCTGTTGATTTTTCTCCTGATCTAAAAGAAAGAAGCCTTTCATATTTAAAAGTGTACTTTCGTCTTCATTTCATTTAGAGAAAAAGGTTTTAACTCATTTATTATTTGAATTGGCATCTTAAATATATATGGGGACTGATCAACGAATAAAGCAGTAAATCAGTACCCGCAGAAGTAATCTAATGTATGTTTGTAGTTTTACTATTTTCAGAATTCACAAACATTGGCAGTAGTAGGATTCAAAAACTGACCTGCTGCAGATTTCAGTTGTCCAGGCATACTACTTTCAAAGTCATGTGATATTTTAGTCATGTGACATTTTTGGAACTAACTATTTCCATAACAGAGATTCTAAGCACAGTAAATTTTACTCATTGAGGAACTCTGCTTTACAACTGCAATTTTGGTTCTTCAAGTTGAAAATATTTGTCTCTGTGGAGAAACCTATTCCCCTACACACCCACAAAATTGTGCAGTGTTCTGCTTTTCTTCCTACCATGGAAGGGGATTTACTCCAGTGCTTGATGGACCAAATCTCTGAAAGGTATTGATAGTTTATGAATGCCCACCAACACACAAGTTGAATCATGGCTGATTCACCCACTTCACCCTCTTTGCATAGCGTTCGCTACTGTATAATTGTACTAAGTTGTGAAGTGCAGTAGTACAGTAGTAAATGTAATGTACCCTTAAGTCGATACCTGCCAGGCAGGCATCTATAAAGTCATTTTTGGCCACAATATGGCTGTGCGAATAAGTCCCACAGTGTCAATGTGGCATAGGATAGAGGAGTGCAATGTAAATATCAATGGTCCTCCTTTCTTTTTTTGGGGGGGGGGGGGGGTTATGAGTGACATAGAATAGGATGACTAAAGAACATAACAACCCACCTGTAGCATATTACATATAGTGCCCTGGGGTTGCAATGGACATGTGTGCCCGATTTCTGCTACCCCAAGGCACTTTGGTATCATCAAAGGGCCTTCTTGTAAGACAGATCAAGCTTCTGCTATATATGTGCGGAATGATTCCAAGAGGTGTTTACACTCATTTGCATGAGTCTATAGCCCCATGCAAATGAAGGAAGCAATGCATCTGCAAATGTGCTGTATTATGGAGGAGTTCTCGAACAAAAATGGTTTGCCCACATAACCCCATGGTTCCTGTGCATAAAGACTCCAAAAAAAATGGAAAAAGAGGAGATTGATTTATATTTTACTTTTCAACAATTACACCATAAATTGTCACTAGACATCAGTTTTTTAATCGTGTGTAAATGTTTTGCTATTGCTATTATATACAGAGTCTATATTGTTTCAACTAGTCACCATAAAAATTCAAAACAAATGTACAAAAAGAGACAAACAAATCGTATTGTGTTACAGTTATTTCCTTGTGGCTTCCCGTGTTTTTCTAGTGAGGGTAAGGCGATTGCCCCAAAGCTTTTAGTATGCAATATACCAGAAGGTAGTCCTTAACCAGATGGAGGAGCAAGGCCAAAAGCCTGCCTAACCTCCTAACTTAGGCCTCATCTATTACTAATGAATGCTGTTGGACTACTTTCAAGAATTTCAGTGTGTTTCGCAGTGACGGCCAGCGACAATTAGAACAGGTGGGGCAACGGGCGAATATTAACGCACTGACAGGCACTAATAAATACCAGCAGTGCCCTTAGACTCAAAGTCAGAGCGCTCAATTATGGTCCATTTTAAATAGTGTTTTTAACGGGCCACAGTTGAGAGCTGTGGATTTGAGACTGAAGGCGCTGCGTGTTTCTCACAATGCATGACATTGAGTCAAACATTTATTTATTTTTAAATAAAGAGATTAACTGACCTCCTGCCTCGTGCTCAGTGCTCCTCTTCATTTTGATACCACAGGCTCCCAGAGCTCTAGCCAGCAACTCCCCTCTACCAATCCTGGTGCTGCTCTCATGCTGCTCAGGCAGCATGAAAGAAGAACCAGAAGAGGCTGGAGCGTGCTGGTTCGACGCTGCGTGAAGCACTGTGGGCCTGTGCATTTTCTCCACCCAACTGTCTAAGACAGCTCCGGTTGGAGTGTTTAATGTTCGCATGTCAGGTTGGCCGTCTCAAGACAGCTGGCCAAAGTGACATGCACACATTCCACTGAAATGCACACTATCCTCTCCTACTTCTGCCCAGCCCTCAGACTTGGCTGTTACCAGAACAGAAAATAAATTTGTATTAAATCTGTTTTATTATCATTTTATTTTTCCAGTTTCCTGCTCTCCAGCGGAGGGCAATGCTCCTCTGCTCTCATAGAGGCACCACCACTGCCATTTCAGCCTATTAAGATTTCAGGCCTCCTCAGGACTAGGGAAGTCAAGGAAATAAACCTGTAATGAGAGGGGCACATTTGTCCAATTTGTCTAAAATTCGAACTAAGGCAAACTAAATAGTTAAATACAGAAGGATTGGGCATCTGGGCATACCCGGCATAATTAGGGCGAGAAAACAGAAGACACACAATTGATGGACAGAATGCAAAACAAATCAAAACATTCACCCCCAGGCAAGAGATCTGGATTAAATCCATCATTCTTTTGCTCACCATGCCACCCAAGATTAGACCTGGCCATACGCAAATCAGTATTGACCCTGTGCCTCAAGGGAACAGTCTAGCCCGTACTGCCAATCCAGGTCCTTTCATGACCGGAAACAAGCATCCTAGGACCGGTTTCAGGGTTTCACCCCTCTTCAGGCAGGATAGATTGAATCCAGTGGCACAGTGAGCTCGGCACCCACGTCTGGGCTGGCATAAGTTGGCAGCTGACCTGGGAGTTAGTGCACTTTCTATAATATAGTGTACTGTCCCTTTTTGTACCTGGCGAACCTAGTTAAAGGTATACCACAGAGCAAACATAGATAGCGCACCCTACGTATAATACAGCCTGTGTTATTGCCAGGCCCGGCTCCAGGAATATTTATTTGGGTGGGCCAAAGGTACATTTGGGCGGGCCACTGCTGCCCCGATATAGCGCTTATATATCTAGCCAGGCCTGCTTCTGGGCCCTCCTTTCTCTCCTTAGTCTTACAAGGCACAGTAAAACACACTCTTTTCAAAGTCTCTTTCTAAATGTTATCACTCTCAAAAGTGCTTTTCTTCCATGTAATGTCCCTTTGATGGGAAGGGGGGGTTTCTAAGGTGGGAGTATCAAGCAAGTGACACTACTGGGGCTCCCTCTGTGCGAGCCTTCAGGGATAAACCCTCTCCATTACTACCTCCACCTGACCCCCGACTCAGCAGGACACTCCTTTACAGGCTTGATTATCCACTTTTCTACCACCCCTCTCCATTACACCATTCAGTTCCACTTTCCTTATTCCCAGTAAAAAACAATAGTAAAATCACCTTCAAATTTGAAACATTGAATATAGCAGTATGTGTAATTAGCATGCATGTTAAAATATGCTCCACAGTTTTTCTAATCGGCCGGCTTCAGTGCCGGTGCAAAAGTCTTTTTTTTTGTTCACAAAATTTTTTATTGAGAGAGATAAAGCGAGCAGTACAGTAATGGGCATATATCAGGCATGGTTCAAGTATCAACAAAAGCATAGTATAACGGGAACAGAGGGGGGATAAATTAAATACAGACAATAAGGAAAAATAGGCATTGCATCAGTACAATTTCAAGCGTCATAACAATAAGAGGTGCTAGATAAACATACATCTTAGTGAGGTCAGTATCTTGGACAAAGAGGCAATATGTTTTATGACAAAGCGTAGAGCAACAATTAAGCTGGCCGGTATTGAAAGGGTTCTATAGAGAAAGGTGCATGTGGGCATCCGATAATGATGGTGGTTTGAACAGGTCGAAGTGAGCGTCGAGCGAGGACCATAGTTTCCTATGAGGGGGACGCCAAGGTGTAGAGGCAAGCGCTATATTGTCGGCTCCTCTGAGATTCGAAACCCAGGTGAGCCAATGGGGGAAAGAGGCTTTGCCTGTGTCCTTCCAGTTGTTCAGTATGATTTTAACCGCCGCTGTCAAGAGTAGGTCAAGTAGGGCTTTGTCATTTTCATTGAGGGTGACAGCTTTGGTAAAACCCAAGACTAAGGTTGCAAATTCTCTCGGGAGCGAAACATGTAGCACTTTGGTAATGAACTCGAAGATTCTATCCCAGTAGTCGGAGACACAAGGGCATTTGAATATTAGATGTTCAACGTCCCCACCCTCCGCCCTACAGTTCCAGCAGGAGTCATCTTCTTTGATGTTGTGCAAGAAGAGTCTCTTGGGAGTCCAGAAGGCTTTATGACCTCTTTTTTTACCTCTTTCTCTGTAGATAACTACCAACCTCCAACAGTGCCCTTTATCTCTCCGTAGCCACTCCCCCTCATTGTCTCTGCCTCAGACTCCCCAACTACCACCCTCCACCAGTGCCCCTCATCTCTTCGTAGCTCCCCCACACCCCATGACCTCCTCCTCAGATACCCTCACTGCCACCCTCCACCAGCACCCCTTATTGCTCCGTAGTTCCCCCCACCCTGTGACCTCCTTCTCGGATTCCCTAACTGCTCCCTCCACCAGTGCCCCTCATCTCTCTATAGTTCCCCCCACCCCATGACCCCCTTATCGGATTCCCTAACTGCTCCCTCCACCAGTGCCCCTCATTTCTCTGTAGCCCCCTGTTGTAAGTATATATATAAGGTCTGACACAGGATATGGTTAAATGACAGCTTTATTGCAGTACAGAGTAGGTAGGTCTATCCCCTGCCTGGCCAGAGCTCTAACTGCCAACAGGGCAGATGGAAACTCCAGAACAAGGAACGCTATGGTGTTCTAGAGCATAGATCAGGGAAGCAGATCAGGGAAGCAAGGAAAGTACTGTACAACATATCTACCCCCCTTAGTAAATAAAACACTGAGCAATAAACTTGATAAAGTATAGTAAAGAATCAATGTATATAATTATCTAAAGAATCAGTGTATATAATCATCTAAATAAGTGGGTGGGCGCCGAGGACGAGAACTCCTTCCGGAGATCTCCCTGGAAGGCATCCGAGAAACAGAAGAAGGAACCAAATCACCCAGGACACCTCCATGTACTGACATGGAAGCCGGAGCATCGCCACTACCCACCTCCCCCCCTCCGGTGGAAACAGAAGGGAGTGCAGACCCTCCGTCAGGAGCTAACAAGTAACCATTACAGCTCCCAGAACTTTCACCCTCTGGACACACAGAAGAATTACCTTCCTTTCTTTGAAACAAAGCCACTCTCCTGTAATTCCAGGTTTCCCCATTATCTAATACAACAAAATGTGGGGAAGCTTTTTTGACTCTAAAAGGACCCCTATATTTGGTAAGACCCTTGGAAAACCTTCCCGGTTTAACCTTTACCAAATCACCCGCCATAATGGGCAGGGAATTGTCAGAAGAAGGTAAAACCACACTTCCTTCACGTCTCAACCATGCAGGAGTCAACTTTGAAACTGGTGTGCGTCCACGCATCAATTCGAATGGAGATTTCTCTCCATTTCTATGAGGTGTTGATCGGTAGGCCCACACAAGCTCTTGTACCCGTTCATGTGAAAAACAACCACTTTGCACAAACATCTGAATCACCCCCTTCACCAGACGATTCACCCTCTCGCAGAGACCATTCCCTTGTGGGTTGTATAAACTTGTCCTCTGATGTCTAATACCACATTCTCGCATAAATGATGCCATTTTCAAAGACGTCAATTGTGTGCCATTGTCAGAAATGAGAATGGATGGATAACCTTCATTTAAAAACACACTCTTCAAAAAGGCAATGGTGGTATCAGTGTCAATCTCTTTCACAAATTGCACACAGAGCCATTTAGAGAAACAATCAATCACCACAATGGCAAAGCGTTGATTCACGGGCAACTCATTCATAGGACCTATGAAATCTAGGCAAATGCTATGCCAAGGTAAGTTTTCAAATCCAATTTTTTGAGGTGAGTGTGATCCCACAACTTTTAATCGTTTTTCTCCCTCCTTGCAGTAAATACACCTCACCACACAGTCTACAGCATCATTGTCTACCGTTGGCCACCAAAAATTCTCCTTAACACGACGCTGCGTGAGGGTTTGGCCTAAATGGCCCTCATGAGCCAACTTGAGGATTCTACTCCGTAATGAATTGGGAGGGATAAAACGATCACCTCGCACTAACTCATTCTCCCCCTCTAAAGAAATCTCATCCAAAATTCTCAGAAAAGGTCTAACAGCAGGCAAAACAGTGCTCTCTCTTCTAGTTCCTTTGGAAACAAGGTCAACAACAGACTGTAGAACTCGATCTTCCTGCATACTCTTTACCCAATCTTCACGGGTGAAAGAACCACCTCCTATAGATAGTACATCCTCCATCACCAAAGCTACAGGATAATCATCCAAAACATCACCATCTTTTCTGTTACATTCCTCAGAATGTACTGGAAGTCGGGACAAGCAATCTGCCTGGATGTTTTTCCAACCATGGACAAATTCAATCTCATACTGGTAATCCTGCAAACGAGAAGCCAGCCTCGCTAACCTGGGAGACCCCTTCCCAGTACCACCCGGGGCTAACACATTGACCAGCGGTTTATGATCAGTGCGCAGAATGAATTTGTAGCCCCATAAGTATGTTCTAAAATAGTTCGTGCCCCAAACTGCTGCAAGAGCTTCGCGTTCTATGACTGAGTAATTGGATTCAGAAACAGACAGGGGTCTGGAAGCAAACGCTATAGTCTTCTCCTCTCCCCCATGTTTTTGCAATAACACTGCACCAAGCCCTACTCCACTCGCATCAACCATCAACACAGATGAACGACTAGTATCAAACGGGGCCAACACACCAGCAGACTTAAGTTCCCTTTTTATCAGATTAACACACGATTCATGCTCAGCGGTCCAAATAAATCTGACACCCTTTTTTAATAAACATCTCAAAGGTGTGGTCTTAGAAGAGAAATCCCTCACAAATTTTGAATAAAACTCAACTAAGCCCATGAAGGACCGAAGTTGATCTTTATCAACCGGTGAGGGAGCTAATTCTATAGCTTCTAATAGATTCCTCTTAGGCTTTATGCCCTTCTCAGACAAAGAAAACCCTAAATATTCAATTTCCTCTAAAAGAAAAGCACACTTCTCCTTCCTCAACGTGAGCCCAGCATCATCTATTCTACGTAATACACTTTGCAAAATACTATTATGTTCTTCAAGTGAACCTCCATAAATTAAGACATCATCTTGAAAATACAAAACTTTGTCTAGACCCTTAAATACCTCCGAAACTAGTCTCTGGAACACGCTGGCCGCCGAGACTAGGCCGAACGATAAACGTGTGAACTGGAATGTTCCTTCGCTAGTGATGAAAGCAGTTAAGGGCTTTGAAACATCATCGAGACAAATCTGATGGTACGCATGTTTTAGGTCCAGTTTGCTAAAATATTTTGCCCCTTTAAGTGTTGACACTAGCTCGCTAATATTTGGCAGTGGAAACACAT
Organism: Lissotriton helveticus; assembly: GCF_964261635.1. Lineage (NCBI taxonomy): Eukaryota > Metazoa > Chordata > Amphibia > Caudata > Salamandridae > Lissotriton > Lissotriton helveticus. The sequence goes on from NC_136072.1 coordinate 730,541,943, forward strand.
CCGCCACTACACATTTGTTCAGTGAACGCAGGTCTACACAAAACCTAATCTTATTATCAGGTTTTTGGGAAATCACCACAGGCGAAACCCAAGGAGACGCTTCAATAGGCTCGATGACACCTCCTTGGAGCATTTCTTCTAATGTGGTTTTAACTTTTTCTCTCAACGCGAAAGGGACACGTCTAACTTTGTGTTGGACGGGTGCACTGCCTTCTTTGAGAATTATGTGGTGGGAATAGCCTACTAGTTCTCCTAACTGATCCCTAAAGACATTCTTGAAACTCTCCAGAATTTCATGTATTGAAGAGTTGTCAACAATTGCAATGGGATCATCTGCTCTGGGATTGACTACAATATGTAGGTCGTATTGTTGATAGCGTCCTAGAATGGCTGGTCCATCAGTGGATATATATACTTTGCCAAATGCAGACTTATTTCCGAACTCAATTTTCCCATCAAAATAGCCCAAAAGATCTATTTTTTCACCTTGGTAGCCAGAGGGAAAAATGTCACATTCACTCAAAGTCCTGTTACCCCACACACTCTTCATCAAGGACTTAGGGATTATGGTCCATTTAGAACCTGTATCAACCATTAGATTGACAGACTTCCCGTCTATGATAAAATTTGCTTTCAAGATCTTTCCTCTCCGTTCCTCACAAGAACATATGGAGTCACACAATACTAAAATCTTATTTATATCTCGCCTTAGATCACCATACTTACTAACCACTGTTATTTTTGAACTATTTTTGTTTTTACACATTTTTGCGAAATGCCTTATTTTGCCACATGATAAACACTCCTTATTTTTAGCAAAACAAAATTTTGCGTCAGAAGTGTGTGAATAGCTTCCACATCTCGTACACATTCTTGAGTTATTGCTTTTGTTGCCAGGTTGTATGTTCTTTTTCTGTAGTACATAACCTTTTTTTCTAACGATGGCAATAGCTGCTGCCTCTTCATCACTATTGTCACTATTTATGACTTTGTTGGAGATTTCTGCAATCCTTGGCTCTAATCCACTCTTTTGTAATTCTTTCATACACTTTTCACTTTCTTCGACGACCTTGGCCAAATCTATGGCTACTTTCAATGTTGGATTCTTTGCTGCCCATAGACGTTCTTGAACTTTCCTATTGTTCGCTTGAACAATGAGTTGATCTCTAATAAGTTCGTCAGTCATCTGACCAAAACTGCACTTTACAGACAGTTCACGTAACCGCGCCACAAAGTCATCAATGCTCTCACCTTCCAACTGTTTGTTTTTATAAAACTTATATCTTTGCAATACTAGATTCTCTTCCTTGCCAAACCTAGTCTCCAGTCTCGTTATTGCCTCTTTGAATTCATCAACTTGTGACGTGGATCCCGAAGATAGAACCTGTGGTATGAATTTGAACACACGTTGCCCCTCTTTTCCTAATGTAGTCATTAGTAGGGCTTTTTTTCTTTTTGGTGAAAAATCCTCTCCGTCTAGAGCCTCTATATAATTATGGAACATGACAATCCAATCCTCCCATGCCATAGAGGGGTTCCCTGGTTCAGGTAAGAATTGGGGAGGTAGAGCAACATTGATTGGTTGCGACATGTTGGCTGTTGTTAAATAGAATGAGGATATAGGTTGTTTATATTCAATGTGTGTTACAGTTATAATATGATGTGGTGGTATTTAACTCTCTTTGTACAAATTTGTAAACAACCACTCGAGATTTGATGTTCTTATAATGCTTACCGCGTGTGCCACTCTTATCGATTTTGATGTTCACTGTCCAAACGCGGTGTTTTCAAAGCTGTAGACGCGAACAGTCGATTCAGTCTTTGGATCGCGTCTGGGAGTCGCGTTTGTTATGTGGTAACTGTTGTTAAGGACTCACACAAAATGGCTGACAACGTCATGCGTCAGCGCGTCTTTATACGTGGTGACGTATCTAGACGTCAGGCCGTCTCGGGATACTGTGTAGTCTTGCGCTGGGTTCCAGCTGCTGCTAAGGTGCTGTTTCTACGTCACCTTTTCGAACGTAGTTACTGCTTCAGCCGCTACTGCTACCGTTTCTTCATGAGGCCCTCGAGTCTTCCAAGCCACCGCCACATCTCCACTCGACTGTACTGAGTTAATTCTTGGGATCGTTCCTGTCGCAGGGCAACGATGGGCCAGAGACACACACCTCGCCTCGTCTGCACGCTGTATTGGGTTCGGGTTGATGAGATCGCTACCTCTCTGTTGCTTCCTCCGCTGCAATACTGCCAATCAAAAAGCTGTGGCCAAGTAATACATCCGCGTCCAAGTCGCCAATTGTTGTAAGTATATATATAAGGTCTGACACAGGATATGGTTAAATGACAGCTTTATTGCAGTACAGAGTAGGTAGGTCTATCCCCTGCCTGGCCAGAGCTCTAACTGCCAACAGGGCAGATGGAAACTCCAGAACAAGGAACGCTATGGTGTTCTAGAGCATAGATCAGGGAAGCAGATCAGGGAAGCAAGGAAAGTACTGTACAACACCCCTCCACCTCATGACCTCCTCCTCCTCAGATTCCCTCACTGCACCCTCCACCAGCGCCCCTCATCTCTCTGTAGGTCCTCCTACCATGTGACCTCTTCCTCGACTTCCCTCACTGCCACCTTCAACTAGTGCACTTCATTTCGCCATAGCCCCCCCACCTCATGACCTCCTCCTTCGATTCCCTCACTGCCACCCTCCAACAGCGCCCCTCACCTCTCCGTAGTTCCCCCAACCTGTGACCTCCTCCTCGGACTCACTCACTGCCTCCGTCCACTAGTGCCCCTCATCTCTCTAGTTCCCCCCACCCCATAACCTTCTCCTCGGCTTCCCTCACTGCCACCCTCTACCAGTGCCCCTCATCTCTCCGTAGCCCCCCACCCAATGACCCCCTACTTGGATTCCCTCACTGCCATCCTCCACTAGTGCCCCTCAACTCGCCATTGCCCCTCTCTCATATCCATTCCATTTGTTGTACAGCGCTACTCATATCAGTGTAGGGTGTCACAGTACTTTACATAACCGCACACATAAAACAGAGACAATAAATCAGTCTACGGGGAAAATCACATAAGCCAATGAGGATTACAAGGTGTAGAAATCACATGTCATCCATACTGGTGGGCAATATATTTTACAAGGGTTTGGTCTGGGGAAGCACAAACTCAAGATTTAAGGAGTACTCCAGTGGTTGGGGGTTGGCTTTACTGATAAAAAGGTACCACTGCTCCAAAAAACTCTTTTTAGTAACATTAGAAAGTTGAAAGAATGTAAAAGCTCTAACCATATCACAACACAAAAAAGCGAAGTTTGTATTCAGCTCCTGGATGACATTTCATAGGTCACTCTCCTATGTTAGGACAGTAACTTCTGGACTGCAAGTAACACAAGGATATCTGTGACAGAGGTAGTAACCCACTGAGCTATTCCCATAAAATTCAGTTTATATGCATTTAAAAACTACCAAAAGACAAATGGTTGCTCTGCAGTAGTATCGTAAATCACCACACCAGTTATCTGAACAGTTTTTATTGTTGTTGTACGTCAGTGGCAGGTTTACTGCGAGGGCCAAGGCTCCTGTTTGGGTGGGCCAGGCTCATGTTTGGCAGCTGAAACGGACAGTCCCACGACAACTCTAGCAGTGGGGGAGACCAGGCCTGAGCCCGCCAGAAGGGGGTCACTAGGACCAGGGACACCTGCTGTCGGCGAACTTGCGGCGCTACTCGAGGAATCATGAGAAACGGGGGAAACGCGTAAGCCTGCTCCAGCGACCAGTCATGCAGAAATGCATCGACCGCCGTCGCCTCCGGGTCCGGCCTCCAGCTCACGAACCTCGGGAGTTGACGGTTGAGTCGGGAAGCGAACAGGTCCACCGAGCCCGGCCCCCAACTGTCCATCAAAGCCTGGAAGACCGCAGGATGCAGTCGCCAGTCGCTGAAGTCCTGGAAATTCCTGGAATGCCAGAACACAGTACGTCAGAAAGGTAAATAGGAGAGACTTATCTGACGAGCAGAGAAGAAGAGGAAGAGGAAGGGACGTCACGGCTAAGTATACAACGGACGGCATCATCATTGGCTGGCGGTTACTATGGACACTGTGCCCCATGTGCTCATGGGAGTTGTAGTTCTGATAATATGTGCTGATTGGTTTTTTCTTTGAATTGCTGTTATAATAAAGAGAAGGTCCTTAACCCCTTCGCTGCTAGGCCTTTTCCCCTCCTGTGCTAAGCCTTTTTTTGGCGTTTTGGAGTAGTGCGCGCTTAGGCCCTTGTAACTTTTTGACCACATAAGGTATCCGCGCCAAATTTGCGTCCTTTTCTTCCAACATCATGGGGATTCTAAAGGCGCCCAGGGTTTGTGGATTCCCTTGGAGGGGTCCCAGAAATTAACCAAAATATAGTGATTTTTTTGTTTTTTCAGAAAAATGGGAAAAACGGGCTGCAAATGAAAGCCTCTGGGTTTTTCCCTGAAAATGGTATCGCAAAAGGGTTTGTGGGGCTGAAATCTCCATTTTCTCAGCTTTCAGGGAATGACAGTCTTTTGTCAGAGAACCGAAATTTTTCACTCAGTTTTGGCATTTTTTTGGGACATAGCCTATTTTTGCTATTTTTAGAGCTTTCCACCTCCTTCCAGTTAATGGTAGAAATGAGTTTGAAAGCAATAATGGATCCTGGAAAGCTTTACATTTTCGAAAAGTAGGCAAAATTCTGAATTCATAAAGGGGTCATCTGTCTAAATCCATGAAGGTTTCGTTATAGAAACTAACAGTTAGATATTGGAATATTTGACATTTTGTTGAAAAAAACAGCCTTTTGTCTCAACGTTTTCACCTATAACTTTTTCTAATTTTGACAGCTCTTGGAAAGCAATATACTGTTACATTCGTTAGACCTTCCTGGTTGTGGGGATATATAGGACTTGTAGTTGCACCAAGAACCCGACGAACCCAGATCCAAAAACTGAGCAGCAACTTGCAATGGTATTTTTTCATTTACTGGGTATAGTGCACTTTGTCTTGGAAAATGTATACATGGAATAATCTGTATGAAAGACATCTATGTATTTCTGAATTGGGTACAAATTATAGAGTTCAGAAACAGTATATAATTGCACATTTTCAAAGTTGGGAATACTCATACTAGCATGACAATTATTGGTCATTTTTCATAAAGATTTTTTTTTTTACAAAATGTCTTTCATTGAAAGGGAGAAATGCATGAAAGCTCAATTGGTAATAACAGTTGATTTACAAATCTGAATTACCCCAAGTGTCCCGATAAAAACGGTACCTCACTTGTGTGGGTCGGCCTTGTGCCTGCGACAGGAAACGGCGCAAAATGCAACGTGGTCACACCTAAATTTTGCAGTTACAAATTGACCCTTTTTTGGCAAAGTGCCTACCTGTAGTTTTTGCACCCTAGCTCTGCCGGCACCTAGGGAAACCTAGCAAACCTATACATTTTTGAAAGGTAGACACCCAGGGGAATTCAGGATGGGGTGACTCGACTGCCTACCACCAGGTTTTGTTACCCAGAATCCCTTGCAAAGCTAAGATTTTGACAAAATAAACACATTTTCCTCACATTTCTGTGGTGGAAAGTTCTGGAATCTGCGTGGATCCACAAATTTCCACCCACCCAGCGTTCCCCCAGGTCTCCCGATAAAATACAGTACCTCACTTGTGTGGGTCGGCCTTGTGCCTACGACAGGAAACTGCACAAAATGCAACGTGGTCGCACCTCAATTTCCCAGTGAAATTTTACGTTCTTTGGACAAAGAGACTACCTTTTGTTTTTGAGCCGTAGCTCAGCCAGCACCTAGGGAAACCTAGCAAACCTATACATTTTTGAAAACTAGACACCCAGGGGAATTCAGGATGGGGTGACTCGTCTGCCTAGCCCCAGGTTTTGTTACCCAGAATCCCTTGCAAACATAAAAATTTGACCAAAAAAACACATTTTCCTCACATTTCTGTGGTGGAAAGTTCTGGAATCTGCGTGGATCAACAAATTTCTACCCACCCAGCGTGCCCCCAGGTCTCCCAAAAAAAATGGTACCTCACTTGCGTGGGTAGGCATAGTGGCTGCGACATGAAACCGCGCAAAACGCAGCATGGTCGCACCTCAATTTCCCAGTGAAATTTAGCACGATTCGGACAAAAAGACTACCTTTTGTTTTTGCGCCGTAGCTCTGCCAGCACCTAGGGAAATCTAGCAACCCTATACATTTTAGAAAACTAGACACCCAGGGCAATTCAGGATGGGGTGACTCGTCTGCCTACCCCCAAGTTTTGTTACCCAGAATCCCCTGCAAACATAAACATTTGACCAAAAAAAAATATTTCCTCACATTTCTGTGGTGGAAAGTTCTGGAATCTGCGTGGATCAACAAATTTCCACCCACCCAGCGTGCCCCCAGGTCTCCCGAAAAAAATGGTACCTCACTTGCGTGGGTAGGCGTAGTGGCTGCGACATGAAACAGCGCAAAACGCAGCATGGTCGCACCTCAATTTCCCAGTGAAATTTTGCACGTTTTGGACAAAAAGACTACCTTTTGTTTTTGCGCCGTAGCTCTGCCAGCACCTAGGGAAACCTAGCAAACCTATACATTTTTGAAAACTAGACACCCAGGGCAATTCAGGATGGGGTGACTCGTCTGCCTACCCCCAGGTTTTGTTACCCAGAATCCCTTGCAAACATAAAAATTTGTCCAAAAAAACACATTTTCCTCACATTTCTGTGGTGGAAAGTTCTGGAATCTGCGTGGATCAACAAATTTCCACCCACCCAGCATGCCCCCAGGTCTCCCGAAAAAAATGGTACCTCACTTGCGTGGGTAGGCATAGTGGCTGCGACATGAAACAGCGCAAAACGCAGCATGGTCGCACCTCAATTTCCCAGTGAAATTTAGCACGATTCGGACAAAAAGACTAACTTTTGTTTTTGCGCCGTAGCTCTGCCAGCACCTAGGGAAATCTAGCAACCCTATACATTTTAGAAAACTAGACACCCAGGGCAATTCAGGATGGGGTGACTTGTCTGCCTACCCCCAGGTTTTGTTACCCAGAATCCCTTGCAAACATAAAAATTTGACCAAAAAAAACAAATTTTCCTCACATTTCTGTGGTGGAAAGTTCTGGAATCTGCGTGGATCAACAAATTTCCACCCACCCAGCGTGCCCCCAGGTCTCCCGAAAAAAATGGTACCTCACTTGCGTGGGTAGGCGTAGTGGCTGCGACATGAAACAGCGCAAAACGCAGCATTGTCGCACCTCAATTTCCCAGTGAAATTTAGCACGATTCGGACAAAAAGACTAACTTTTGATTTTGCGCCGTAGCTCTGCCAGCACCTAGGGAAACCTAGCAAACCTATCCATTTTTGAAAACTAGACACCCAGGGAAATTCAGGATGGGGTGACTCGTCTGCCTACCCCCAGGTTTTGTTACCCAGAATCCCTTGCAAACATAAAAATTTGACCAAAAAAACACATTTTCCTCACATTTCTGTGGTGGAAAGTTCTGGAATCTGCGTGTTTCAACAAATTTCCACCCACCCAGCGTGCCCCCAGGTCTCCCGAACAAAATGGTACCTCACTTGCGTGGGTAGGCATAGTGGCTGCGACATGAAACAGCGCAAAACGCAGCATGGTCGCACCTCAATTTCCCAGTGAAATTTAGCACGATTCGGACAAAAAGACTACCTTTTGATTTTGCGCCGTAGCTCTGCCAGCACCTAGGGAAACCTAGCAAACCTATACATTTTTGAAAACTAGACACCCAGGGCAATTCAGGATGGGGTGACTTGTCTGCCTACCCCCAGGTTTTGTTACCCAGAATCCCTTGCAAACATAAAAATTTGACCAAACAAACACAATTTCCTCACATTTCTGTGGTGGAAAGTTCTGGAATCTGCGTGGATCAACAAATTTCCACCCACCCAGCGTGCCCCCAGGTCTTCCGAAAAAAATGGTACCTCACTTGCGTGGGTAGGCATAGTGGCTGCGACATGAAACAGCGCAAAACGCAGCATGGTCGCACCTCAATTTCCCAGTGAAATTTAGCACGATTCGGACAAAAAGACTACCTTTTGTTTTTGCGCCGTAGCTCTGCCAGCACCTAGGGAAACCTAGCAAACCTATACATTTTTGAAAACTAGACACCCAGGGCAATTCAGGATGGGGTGACTCGTCTGCCTACCCCCAGGTTTTGTTACCCAGAATCCCTTGCAAACATAAAAATTTGACCAAAAAAAACACATTTTCCTCACATTTCTGTGGTGGAAAGTTCTGGAATCTGCGTGGATCAACAAATTTCCACCCACCCAGCGTGCCCCCAGGTCTCCCGGAAAAAATGGTACCTCACTTGCGTGGGTAGGCATAGTGGCTGCGACATGAAACAGCGCAAAATGCTGCATGGTCGTACCTCAATTTCTCAGTGAAATTTAGCACGATTCGGACAAAAAGACTACCTTTTGTTTTTGCGCCGTAGCTCTGCCAGCACCTAGGGAAACCTAGCAAACCTATAAATTTTTGAAAACTAGACACCCAGGGCAATTCAGGATGGGGTGACTCGTCTGCCTACCCCCAGGTTTTGTTACCCAGAATCCCTTGCAAACATAAAGATTTGACCAAAAAAACACATTTTCCTCACATTTCTGTGGTGGAAAGTTCTGGAATCTGCGTGGATCAACAAATTTCCACCCACCCAGCGTGCCCCCAGGTCTCCCGAAAACAATGGTACCTCACTTGCGTGGATAGACATAGTGGCTGCAACAGGAAACGGTTCAAATCGTACGGTGGTGAATTTACATTACCTTATTGCAAAACTACCTTGATTTTGGGGGGGGGATCTGAGTTTGTGGCCCGGGGCTCGGTGGTATTCTTTGCAAAGTGGCAAACCCAAACAGTTCTGAAAACTAGACACCCGGGGGAGTCCAGGGAGGTATGGCATGCATGGGTCCCCCAATGTTTTCCTACCCAGAACTCCTTGCAAACCTTAAAAATAGGTAAAAATAGCACTTTTCCAAACATTTTGGCGTGGGATCGCCGTGCCGGAAAAAAAGTCCTACCACCCTGCGTTCCCCTTGTTCTCCCGAGTAAAAGGATACCTCACTTGTGTGGGTACCCCAAAGCAGAACACGCCAAAAATGAATTTTGAAAAAAGTAGTTTTTAGTCATATTTAAGTTTTACAAATTAAGCACCCCAGCCTGAGTCACATGCCTTTGGCCCACCCACACAAGTGAGGTATCATTTTACTCGGGAGAACAAGGGAAACGCTGGGTGGTAGGACATTTGTTCCGGCAGCGAGATCCCACCCAAAAAAGTATGGAAAAGTGGGTTTTTTGACCACAATTTCAGGTTTGCAGGGGTTTCTGGGTAGGAAAACATTGGGGGACCCACGCATGCCATACCTCCCTGGACTCCCCCGGGTGTCTAGTTCTCAGAACTGTTTGGGTTTGGTAGTTTCCAAAGATGCCTGCCAAGCCCCGGGCCAAAAGCTCAGGTGACCCCCTCAAAATATAAGATTATTTGGCTAAAGGTAATGTTTTGGTCTCCACAGTATGAATTGGGCCTTTTCCTAAAGCAGCCGCTATGCCTACCCACGCAAGTGAGGTACCATTTTTATCGGGAGACCTTGGGGAACGCTGGGTGGGAGGTAATTTGTGTGAGCCCAGTGATGCCACGCTTTCCCACACTAAAACGTGTGAAAAAACTGATTTTTTCCAAGCAAAAAATGAGGTTTGCAAGGGATTCTGGGTAAAGGAACGTTGGAGGATCCACGCAAGCCATACCTCCTTGGAAGACCCCGGGTGTCTACTTTTCAGAAATGTGTGGGATTGGTAGGTTTCCCTAGATGGCTGTCTCGCACGGGGCCAAAAACCCAGGTAACCCCTCTTGCAAAAGCTGGTGGACTTAACATTTTCACCATTGTTAATTTCACCAGCTTTTGCAAGAGCGGTTACCTGGGTTTCTGGCCCTGTGCGAGACAGCCATCTATGGAAACCTACCAAACCCACACATTTCTGAAAAGTAGACACCCGGGGGCTTCCAAGGAGGTATGGCTTGCGTGGATCCTCCAACGTTCCTTTACCCAGAATCCCTTGCAAACCTCAATTTTAGCAGAAAAAAGTCAATTTTTTCACACGTTGTAGTCTGGGAAAGCGTGGCATCACTGGTCTCACACAAATTACCTCCCACCCAGCGTTCCCCCAGGTCTCCAGATAAAAACGGTACCTCACTTGCGTGGGTAGCCATAGTGGCTGCAACAGGAAAAGGTCCAAATCTAACGGTGTTGAATATAAAATACCCTGAAGCAATATAACTTTGATTTGGGGGGGGGGGGGGCACCTGAGTTTTTGGCCCAGGGCTGGGTGGTATTCTTTGGAAAGTAGCAAACCGAAACAGTTCTGAAAACTAGACACCCGGGAGAGTCCAGGGAGGTATGGCATGTGTGAGTCCCCCAATGTTTTCCTACCCAGAACTCCTTGCAAACCTTAAAAATAGGTAAAAATAGCACTTTTCCAAACATTTTGGCGTGGGATCGCCGTGCCGGCAAAAATGTCCTACCACCCTGCGTTCCCCTTGTTCTCCCGAGTAAAAGGATACCTCACTTGTGTGGGTGCCCCAAAGCAGAACACGCCAAAAATGAATTTTGAAAAAAGTAGTTTTTAGTCATATTTAAGTTTTACAAATTAAGCACCCCAGCCTGAGTCACATGCCTTTGGCCCACCCACACAAGTGAGGTATCATTTTACTCGGGAGAACAAGGGAAACACTGGGTGGTAGGACATTTGTTCCGGCAGCGAGATCCCACCCAAAAAAGTATGGAAAAGTGGGTTTTTTGACCAAAATTTCAGGTTTGCAGGGGTTTCTGGGTAGGAAAACATTGGGGGACCCACGCATGCCATACCTCCCTGGACTCCCCCGGGAGTCTAGTTCTCAGAACAGTTTGGGTTTGGTAGTTTCCAAAGATGCCTGCCAAGCCCCGGGCCAAAAGCTCAGGTGACCCCCTCAAAATATAAGATTATTTGGCTAAAGGTAATGTTTTGGTCTCCACAGTATGAATTGGGCCTTTTCCTAAAGCAGCCGCTATGCCTACCCACGCAAGTGAGGTACCATTTTTATCGGGAGACCTTGGGGAACGCTGGGTGGGAGGTAATTTGTGTGAGCCCAGTGATGCCACGCTTTCCCACACTAAAACGTGTGAAAAAACTGATTTTTTTCCAAGCAAAAAATGAGGTTTGCAAGGGATTCTGGGTAAAGGAACGTTGGAGGATCCACGCAAGCCATACCTCCTTGGAAGCCCCCGGGTGTCTACTTTTCAGAAATGTGTGGGATTGGTAGGTTTCCCTAGATGGCTGTCTCGCAAGGGGCCAAAAACCAAGGTAACCCCTCTTGCAAAAGCTGGTGGATTTAACATTTTCACCATTGTTAATTTCACCAGCTTTTGCAAGAGCGGTTACCTGGGTTTCTGGCCCCGTGCGCGACAGCCATCTATGGAAACCTACCAAACCCACACATTTCTGAAAAGTAGACACCCGGGGGCTTCCAAGGAGGTATGGCTTGCGTGGATCCTCCAACGTTCCTTTACCCAGAATCCCTTGCAAACCTCAATTTTAGCAGAAAAAAGTCAATTTTTTCACACGTTGTAGTCTGGGAAAGCGTGGCATCACTGGTCTCACACAAATTACCTCCCACCCAGCGTTCCCCCAGGTCTCCCGATAAAAACGGTACCTCACTTGCGTGGGTAGCCATAGTGGCTGCAACAGGAAAAGGTCCAAATCTAACGGTGGTGAATATAAAATACCCTGAACCAATATAACTTTGATTTTGGGGGGGGGGGGGCATCTGAGTTTTTGGCCCGGGGCTGGGTGGTATTCTTTGGAAAGTAGCAAACCCAAACAGTTCTGAAAACTAGACACCCGGGAGAGTCCAGGGAGGTATGGCATGTGTGGGTCCCCCAATGTTTTCCTACCCAGAACTCCTTGCAAATCTTAAAAATAGGTAAAAATAGCACTTTTCCAAACATTTTGGCGTGGGATCGCCGTGCCGGCAAAAAAGTCCTACCACCCTGCGTTCCCCTTGTTCTCCCGAGTAAAAGGATACCACACCTTAACAGAGTTACTCAAAAGTCAAACATTCAAGCACGGCTATCTATTCCTCAAAGACACACACATACAGGTTGGATTTGGCACGAGGGCGAGTGATGGTTCAGTACATAACATTTTATTAACAAGATATTTCAAAAAAATGAAATGCTCTGTCAATAAATAAATGCATAAAAACCGAACCAGTGACTCGCAACTCGTGAGCTGTAAAGCCACGACAAGGCACCAACCGTTTTACAGGCCATTCACGCACCTTTCATACCTGATACAAACCAGACCATTGACACCATCCGAATGGAAAAGCAACACATAACAACAATCACAATAAGGGGCAAGGTACACCCTACTGCAGAAAGGGAAAAAAAAAATTATTACTACACACCCATCTAATCCGCAAGCACACACACATACTGGTTGGATTTGGCACGAGGATGAGTGATGATTCAGTACATACAATTGTATACGCAAGTAATTTCACAAAAATGAAATACACTGTGTATAATTGAAAGTATGATAAACTGAACCACTGACTCTCAGCTCGTGAGCTGTAAAGCCACGTCAAGGCACCAACCGCTTTACAGGCCATTCATACACCTTTCGTACGCGTGACACATACAAAACATTCACACCGCCAGCCTCGGACCCATCACATTCCAACACTCACACCAGCAAACAGCGCCATTCAAGGGCCCATCACTTTCACACGCCCACATTTCGGACACTGCAACTACACAAAATGATGGACTGTTTGGAGTGTCACTCAACTAGCAGTGTGTGTAGTGACCAACAGAAAGTAACTACTCACACACCGCCTGCCGAGCGCCAGTCCACCCACACCACCATCCAAGCACCAGACCATGCACACCGCCAGCCAAACACCACTCAGCGCACACCGACAGCCAAGTACCACTCCATGCACACCACCAGCCAAGCGCCCCTCCACACACACCACCAGCCAAGCGCCACTCCACAAACACAACACCAGCCAAGCACCACTCAGTGCACAGACAGCCATGTACCACTCCACGCACACCGTCCAGCCAAGCGCCACTCCACACACACCGCCAGCCAAGCACCACTCCACACACACCGCCAGCCAAGCACCACTCCGTGCACAGACAGCCAAGTACCACTCCACGCACACCGTCCAGCCAAGCGCCACTCCACGCACACCGTCCAGCCAAGCGCCACTCCACACACACCGCCAGCCAAGCACCACTCCACACACACCGCCAGCCAAGCACCACTCCGTGCACAGACAGCCAAGTACCACTCCACGCACACCGTCCAGCCAAGCGCCACTCCACACACACCGCCAGCCAAGCACCACTCCACACACACCGCCAGCCAAGCACCACTCCGTGCACAGAAAGCCAAGTACCACTCCATGCACACCACCAGCCAAGCGCCCCTCCACACACACCACCAGCCAAGCGCCACTCCACAAACACAACACCAGCCAAGCACCACTCCGTGCACAGACAGCCAAGTACCACTCCACGCACACCGTCCAGCCAAGCGCCACTCCACACACACCGCCAGCCAAGCACCACTCCACACACACCGCCAGCCAAGCACCACTCCGTGCACAGACAGCCAAATACCACTCCACGCACACCGTCCAGCCAAACGCCACTCCACACACACCGCCAGCCAAGCACCACTCCACACACACCGCCAGCCAAGCACCACTCCGTGCACAGACAGCCAAGTACCACTCCACGCACACCGTCCAGCCAAGCGCCACTCCACACACACCGCCAGCCAAGCACCACTCCACACACACCGCCAGCCAAGCACCACTCCGTGCACAGACAGCCAAATACCACTCCATGCACACCCCCTGCCAAGCGCCCCTCCACACACACCACCAGCCAAGCGCCACTCCACAAACACAACACCAGCCAAGCACCACTCCGTGCACAGACAGCCAAGTACCACTCCACGCACACCGTCCAGCCAAGCGCCACTCCACACACATCGCCAGCCAAGCACCACTCCACACACACCGCCAGCCAAGCACCACTCCGTGCACAGACAGCCAAGTACCACTCCACGCACACCGTCCAGCCAAGCGCCACTCCACACACACCGCCAGCCAAGCACCACTCCACACACACCGCCAGCCAAGCACCACTCCGTGCACAGACAGCCAAGTACCACTCCATGCACACCACCAGCCAAGCGCCCCTCCACACACCACCAGTCAAGCACCACTCCACGAACACCACCAGCCAAAGACAAATTCAAACACAACACCAGGCAAGCGCAAGAGCATGCACACCGCCAACCAAACACCAGACCACGCACACCGCCAGTCAAGCACCAGTCCGCAGACACCACCAGACAAGCACCAGTCCACAGACACCGGCAGTCAAGCGCCAAACCATGCACACAGTCAGACAATGGACACTACACGCAAACCAACATCATACTTTAGTTTTTTTTTAAAATAGAAGAGAAACAAAAACAAATTGCAAATTGATACAAATCTACTAACTCGACAACTAAATCTAAAAAGACTACACAAATACAAACTTTGAAACTGAACAATAAGTTTTACAGAATAAAGACCAACCAGTTCACTTTACCACTCATTGATACTCCCAAAAATTATTTTGCGTGTGGTACAATCTAAAACAAGCAGGTACACACAGCCCGGGGTTTGAAGGGCAGTCGGGGCAGTACATGCGAACCTCCTTCCGCAAACCTCTTCGCCAACAGACTCTACATCTCCGACTGGGAAAGTCTTTTGAGGGTGTAGGAGGAATATGATCAGAAAAGTGGCGATCTTTCAATCTGGCAACATCCTCCACCACTCCAACTCTAGGAACACTTGCCTGTTCCACTAAAACAAGGCTGCCTATTACAGACTCCTGAAACTTTACAAAAGTCAACTTTGACTGGGGACAAGATTTCTGGAACACAATAAAAGCATTAAAGGTTGCCAAGTGGAAAAGATGGATAGCCAACTTCTTGTACCAAATGTAAGCCTTACGAAGAGCAGCATACGGTTCCAACCTCTGATCAACTCTGTCAACACCACCCATGTACTTATTGTAGTCCAGTATGCACACAGGTTTGCGCACTTCTGCAACCTGACCCCAAACATTCCGCGGTTCAGTGCTTTCATCATGTATTGTAGTCAACATGTAGACATCTCTCCTGTCTGTAAACTTCACAGCTAGAAGCTCCTCACAACGCAAAGCACTGCACTGTCCCCGAGCAAGCTTTCGACAAACAAGTTCTTTTGGGAAACCTTTACGGTTTGAGCGGATTGTGCCACAAGCAACAGTGTCCACTTTGGCCAATTCCCTGAACAACCGCACACCAGTGTAGAAGTTATCGACATACAAATGATGGCCTTTGTTAAAAAATCCACGACCAAGTTCCCACACAATTTTCTCAGTCACTCCAAAAGTCGACGGACAACCAGGGGGGTTAATCCTGGATTCCTTACCAGTGTACACCCTGAAATTAGAGACATATCCAGTCTCACTGTCACACAGCATATACAGTTTGATTCCATAACGTGCCCTCTTACTAGGAATGTATTGCCGAAATACCAAGCGGCCCTTGAACAACAGCAAAGACTCATCCACTGCAATTTCTTTCCCAGGATAAAAGATCTCAGAAAATCGATCAACCAAATGATCAATGACAGGCCGAATCTTGAAAAGACGGTCACAATCAGGGTGATCTCGTGGCAAAGCAAGACTATTGTCAACAAAATGCATCATCCGCAGCAGAAGCAAATACCTATCACGAGTCATGACTGCCGGAAATATAGCTGTTGCCATCAAGGGACTAGTAGACCAATATGAAGCCATTGATGGTTTCCTAAGCAAGCCCATCAAAAGAGTTAAACCCAAAAACTTTTTCATCTCCTCCAAATTGGTGGGAGTCCACCGGGTAGCTCTAGCGTGGGGCTTAAGGCTGGCACTGTTCACCCTCAAAAAAATTTCAGAATACAAATTAGTCTGCTCTACAATCTCTGCCAAAAACACATCATCCATAAACAACTTGAAAAAATCAATAGGCAAAAAGTTTTCAGTGTTCACCCTACACCCTGGAACACCAGTAAATTCAGGCAATGCCGGCTGCACCATGCCTGGTGCAACCCAGAGGTCAGAACTTTCATCGTCAAGTCTTGCAGCCGCAGGCCGCCGCCCAGCTAACTCTTGTCTCACAACACCAACTGGAAGTCTAGCAGCCCCAGGCTGCAGCCCAGATGTCTCTTGCCGCACAATTGGCACATCACTGTCCTCCGCAACCACAGGCACAACCATGTCCTCCAAAACCGTAAACACAGCAATGTCCTCCCCAACCACAGGCACATCATCCACACCAAAAGTAGCTTCATCAGCACTCAAAGTGTCGTCATCATCAGATGAAGCCATGCGTAGAGAAAACTCACTACCTGAATCTTCACCTCCCACCTCTGGCTCAGAATCAGAGTCAGACTCTGGACCATGGTCAGAGGAAGAATCAAAAAGCATTCCAACAACTTGCTGAGCAGTAATCCGGCGGCCAGCCATTATCCTTACAAATAAAGGAGTCTGCACAAACAACTCAACAACCCCAACACTGCGCAAAGTAAGATAAAAATGTAAGACTTTTTCACCAAAAAATAGATTTAGAAAAAATATACAATTCACTTACAAGACACAACTACACTCACCAGCACCTACTCTGCAAAGACTCAGCAAATAGGCAACGATATCCCACTAGAAAGAAGAAAAAAAAACTTACATCTACAGAAGGACACATCAAAAACAAATGCAAAACATGTTTTACAATCACAACAAACAGCAACAACACATACTCGTATTACTACACACTTTGCAAAATAAACAATTACATTACAATTGAACAAAAAAAAGGTCTCTTACCAAACACATGCAACTACAGAAACAGCAGCACAACAGAACCACCAGTAACAGAACCGCACACTGCAACAATCTAAAGAGAAAAAAAAACAAAACACATTAGAAGAAACAAAAACAACACACATTACAACATGCTATGTCACAGGGTATGTCACAAATGGGGTGTCTGTCCCCAAGGGGGGAAGATTATAAATCATTATAAACGTGGGCCCCCTGGAGCAGAAAAGTCTAAAAAAATATTAGGGCCACTAGGAAGCGACCCTTCCCCAAGGGGTCGCTTCCTTTTCAAATAAAAAACAATCCCTGGTGTCTAGTGGGCTTTTCTGCTCCCCCTGGGTGCAGATCGGCCAAAAAAACGGCCGATCTGCCCCAGGGGGGGCAGAAAAGTCGGAAAAATATTTTATCCCCCTAAGGAAGCGACCCTTGCCCAAGGGGTCGCTTCCTTTATAAATAAAAAACAATCCCTGGTGTCTAGTGGGCTTTTCTGCCCCCCCCCCTGGGTGCAGATCGGCCAAACAAAACGGCCGATCTGCCCCAGGGGGGGCAGAAAAGTCTAAAACATTATTTGGCCCCCTAAGGAAGCGACCCTTGCCCAAGGGGTCGCTTCCTGCACACAAAAAAACAAACACAAGCAATCCCTGGTGTCTAGTGGGCTTTTCTGCCCCCCCTGGGTGCAGATCGGCCAAAAAAACGGCCGATCTGCCCCAGGGGGGGCAGAAAAGTCTGAAACATTATTTGGCCCCAAGAGGAAGCGACCCTTGCCCAAGGGGTCGCTTCCTCAACAAATAAATATGCCCCAAAACAATCCCTGGTGTCTAGTGGGCTTTTCTGCCCCCCCTGGGTGCAGATCGGCCAAAAAAAACGGCCCATCTGCCCCAGGAGGGGCAGAAAAGTCTGAAAATATATATGCCAGCCAGAGGAAGCGACCCTTGCCCAAGGGGTCGCTTCCTACACACAATTTGCCCACACAAAACAATCCCTGGTGTCTAGAGGGGCATTCCTGGTGCACGATCGCGACGCTGTGCGCGATCGTGCACCAGGAATGCCGTGCATTGGGACATCAGGGGTTTCCTCCCCCCGATGCCTCAAGGCACCGAAAAACGGCCCCCCCGCCCCACCGCAGCACCAAACACCGACCTTGTTCCTGGACGCGCTGGAAGCAAATAGCTTCCAGCGCGTCCAGCGCTTCCTGATGACGTCGGCGCGCGCTGACGTCACCAGGAAGCGTGGGGGGGCCAGGGGGTGGCAGCGGAAAGTCTTCCGCTGCCACCCCTGCAAAAAAAAAAGATCGCCGCACAGGGGGGGGAGCGCCAGCGCTCTCCCCCAGGGCTGTACTGATGACGGAGCGGTTCCGTCATCAGCACAGCCCAACCGATGCTGATGACGGAACCGCTCCGTCATCAGCATCGAAGGGGTTAATAGAATTGAAACTTTCCGTTACGTTAGCTAGGAAATTTTTCATTCATTTGAAAGCACAGTTCTCTCTCTAAAAAAATATAAAAGATAAAAAGCCATGTTCAGTTAATAATAAAAGAAAGTTTAAAAAAAACTGTTGTCACAGGTTTCTGAGCTTTGAAGGCTGCAGGGGTGATTTCACCCCTCCACACTGCTGCATGCCCACAAGTTTGCTAGTTGGGAAATGTAAGATTCATACCACCTGGCTCTCATTCAGAATTGGCAGCGGCAAGGGGCGAATGAATAACAAATATCCGATTTAATATAAGATTAGTCGCTTCAATTCGAATACGATAAAATTCAGGCAAACAAATGATAGCATTAATTCAGCTGCCGCAAACAGTAAAGGAAGACAACTATTGGCTAAGAGTAGCCGTTCTGAACGTATGTTCTGGGTGTTCGATTGGTTACTTTGATCACGTGGACATTTTGCAACTTCACTAGAAAATTGGGCATTGTAGTTCTTACTTGACTTCTGTGACTTCCATATAGAAAGTTAAGCATAATCTGATTCGCCAGACCCACTATAGAATATAAGTTAAATAGTTAAAAAATATCTCGGGATGTCCTTTTTTAACGTCATAAGCAGGTAAGTATAAGCAGGAGTAAGGCTTTCTAAAGGATGTCCCGCGCGTGAGCGACACCACCTGTAAGGCGCCTTATTAGGATCAGGCAAAAAGAAGAGCTGGTGCATTAACTGACGCGCAGCATCGGTGCGTCAAGGGGCATGCGCTCTTTTGCGAATTCAACGATGATGGGCGAAGCGGTACGCCAATCATAGATTATAACTGCTACCGCCCATTTACAAACACGCCCCCCGCGTTCCACTGTGTTTCCGGGCTTCCAGTCCTGGTCCACTTTTCCCCCAGTCCGTTGAGCGTGAACGCGCGCGGAAAGGAGGCCGGACGGATGCGAGCTCAATTTTGCGCGTGACCTCCACCCTGTGTCCCCCGCCCTGCGGTGACGTCGTCCGTGGAGCGAGCGGGCGCCATTTTGAAAGTTGTGGTGGAGGAGGTGCTGCTGCTGCTGGGTGGCCGAAGGTAGGACATCTAGGTGGGGCGTCCTAAGAGAGACGGCGAGGAAAGAGCTTTGGAGAGCGAGAGAAGAGATTGCCTGCTATCCTTTTCAGGCACCTTTAAAGGGACGCATTCTGACAGAGGGACAGCCCGGAAAGGAGTCACCCGGAGGAGACACTCCTAAGGAAGCAGGGACGGGAGTGCCCGCTGCATCCTCGCACCCCTGCGCCCCCGGTCCGTGCTCATCCTAGGCCCGAGGATCAGCTGCAGAAAGAGGAGGAGGCCGGGCACCGTCACCCTCAGCCCCGCCCCTGGTGCGGGGTCACCGTGCAGCAGCAGCATGGCAGGTATGGAGGTTCTGCGGACCGCTGAGTGCAGTAGGGCCTTGCATATATATGTTTTGACAGTCGGCGAGGTACCATTGACAGGGTCTGTGTCCAGGGTATTGATGAGGACTTTTGTATAGCAAGAGCATGGATGTGAATTTACTATGCTTGAAATAGTTTGGCTTGTGCAAACACATATGAAATGATTTGTGTCTGCATACAGGGCGTCAGTTGTGCATAGAGGATGGAGCCCCTCAGGGCCTGGGCATCCAAAGACGTGCTCTGGACAATCGGTGAAGAATAGAAGAGAGATGTGCCTGTGTACTTTTAAACTGATTTTGCAACCTGTGATGAATGAGCCTATGCACAGAGGCTGACTTGCCGCGATACAATGGTGCTAGTTTTCTTTACGTACTGCCCTTGTCTGTGAGCGGTATGTCCAAATACTTTTTCGTAGTTTCGATTTTCTGCGAGTGAGATTGTATGTGTTTATTTGTTTACGACATTTACTTATATGGTATCATGTAAACTCTATCTGTTAGAAAGTCTAATGCCGTCCCTAAATTGCGATTTACGCTCAGAATCGACCTGTGAACGGCTTACTGGAAGGCAATTCACACGATGTCTGCTGCCCCTTTCCCTATTGATGAAGTTAACTCAATGAACCTTGCGGACCTTCCTTTCTTCTTGGCAATCGCGAGGCTGACTTATGATATCGCCGACCGGATGGACAACCTCCCCTGGGTACTCCGAAATCTGATGTCCCTTTCCCTGCTTAATTTCCCTTTCCAAATCTGCAAAGTATCCCGCGAAGAATCGTGCTCCCGCTTTGTAAAACTTCTATATAAATATAGACACTCTGAGGTCATTTAATCTTGTGCATGAGACTTCTACACCATCAGACTGTAGGTATTGTCACAACTGAAGTTAATATTTGGGAAGATCTAGTACCATCGAAGCACCTCGTAGTGTTAAAAAAATCAAGTCTAATTATAAATTGGATCATACTCTCCTCCATGTTGTTCAATAGATCCAATGCGCTTCTTACAATAATAATCTGTCCCCCTTGTTCTTCAGTAGCTGCTCTGCTTTCTTAGAAAACGGATATTAGAAACCTGTGAGACACTAAATGAGCAATGTGTATATAACGCTATGGTGTACACTTAAGTTGATTACCCAGTTGGGAGCAATTTAATGTATGTACTCAGGAGAAGAAGGCCCACATAGACTGATGCATCTTAGCAGTAAATGTTATTACCCATTGCATTCAAAAGCTGACTTAGTCTGCTAAGGTTCTTCATTCAAGATTGCTGTTGTGTGTCTTGATTGCATATTGAAAGCATGGTTCCACTTTGACTGCATTCTGACTTAGGGATTCCGAGTTTTCCACCTGCTTTCGACAATGAATACTGTGTTCCACGACACTGCCGCATTGAGAGCCAATGTCGGATAGTCACTCAAACCTATGCCATTGAGTACATATAAGAAGTATCATACAATGTAAAATATGGGCAGTATTTCCAAATGAGGTCGCACACTGCTCGTCCCATCAGCGTGTGACCCCGGAGCATGATGGTCGATGTAGTAGGTATCAGCGGGTGCGCTTCTACCAGAGTCTTGAATCTTGAGGGTGTTCACTGATGTGCTTGCCATCCCTGGACACGTGTTTCGCGTTCATTAACGCTCGTCAGCAGGGATTAGGCGTGTGCACGGGGTTGCTGCATGGGCTGCCGAAAATATTCGTAGGTTCAGATACCTCTTATGGCGCGCAGGTGCGGAATCTCGAGGTCGTCACCTCCACCGGCTGGACCTATGAATATTTTCGGCAGCCCATGCAGCAACCCCGTGCACACGCCTAATCCCTGCTGACGAGCGGTAATAACAGCGAAACACAGGGATGGCAAGCACACCAAGTGAATACCCTCAAGACTCAAGACTCGGGTAGAAGCGCACCCGTTGATACCTACTACATCGACCATCATCCTCCGGGGGTCACACGCTGATGGGACGAGCAGTGTGCGACCTCATTCGGAATTACTATTTATACAGGCTCCCTTGAGCCGGTGGGGGTGACTACCTCGAGATTACGCACCTGCGCGCCACTAAAAGGTATCTGGACCTATGAATATTTTCGGCAGCCATGCAGCAACCCCGTGCACACGCCTAATCCCTGCTGACGAGCGGTAATAACCGCGAAACACAGGGATGGCAAGCACACCAAGTGAATACCCTCAAGACTCGGGTAGAAGCGCACCCGCTGATACCTACTACATCGACCATCATGCTCCGGGGTCACACGCTGATGGGACGAGCAGTGTGCGACCTCATTCGGAATTAAAATATGGGCAGTAGCAGGTTATGCACAGCGGGCATTCCCAGGCAAAATGAACAGCCTGCTTGAAAAATCACAATGTCAGGCGTGGAAATGCATATTTAAGTTACCAAAGGATACAGCAACAGTCGGATTCGCCTGGTGCAGCACAACTATGTATGCTTGGGAATGCAGGTAAAATACTACTGCCAAGGTCTGTAAACGTCCATTGGAAGCGTAAAGAATATGCTTAAACCCATCTATAATGGGACAACTAACCCATCGAAAATATATATGTAAAACATGGTGTGAACACTTGTCCTGGCGACACAAAGCTGGGGCAAGGAAGGGCTAAGTTATGTGGCAATCAAAAATGCACTTATTAAACTATACAGCCAGAGGCGGCCTTTACAGATTGATTACATCATGCAAAGAGTATAGAATACAGCAGTATCTGAATCAAGCACTGGGGGAAGAAGTGTTTAAAGAATATTCAATGGGTCAGGCTTGTACCCCTTCCGATAAAATAACGAAATCTCTGTTGGAAATCCCTGGCTCCTATGACTGGGTGCAGAATCTGCAAGTACAGGCAGGAGTCCCAACTGCATTTGGTATGTTGTTGTCCTGGTCTGCTACTGCCACATCAGAAGTTTCTAAATCCGATGTGTCTCTAAAGGGGTTCGGACATGCACAGAAGCAGTATCGGCTTTGTTCTCTTTAAACTCGAGGCGGTTAGAAAACCATTCAGTTTGTATAGATTCCACCATCTTCTTTCCATCTTCTTTCCATCGTGCCGCACGAGGGCCTAAAGACAGGCATTAGGAACTCACTTTAAATCAAAGCTGCT
This sequence comes from Lissotriton helveticus, assembly GCF_964261635.1. Classification (NCBI taxonomy): domain Eukaryota; kingdom Metazoa; phylum Chordata; class Amphibia; order Caudata; family Salamandridae; genus Lissotriton; species Lissotriton helveticus. The sequence goes on from NC_136072.1 coordinate 730,564,897, forward strand.
AAAAAGATACCTTTTATAAGATAAACAAATCTACTTAATTTTAGTGTGCGATCGTTATAGCATTTTAATTATGCTTTTATCGATGTAAGTAATATCGTAAATGGTTTTAAGTAATTTTTGCAATAAAAACTTTAATTCTATGCCATTAGTTTGCAGTTGCACCCTTCAATTAGCCTCCAGTCCTGTCCTTGTTTAATTAAGGGTTTTATGTAAATATACTACGCCAAATGACCTTTACATCAGATCCAATAAATCCTTTAGTAAAGAAAAGCAATTTTCAAAACAGTAATTTAAAAATGAAACGTCAATTTCATTGACAATGATTGTAATCCACTGGGCTGAATAAAGTGTAGTAAAAACTGTGCTTTTCCTCAAATAAGTTACATTAAAATCAGAAAAGATGAGTATTTAATAGTCTTTTGGAAACAACGGCAGGCTAACTTAAGGTATCCACTGGATGAGAGTAAAGTGGTCATTTTTAGGTCTCGCCTGGCGTTAACAGTGCGCATGCGTTTCCCTCGCCATGCGAGAGCTTCTTAGAATTGATACGGTTCCCGAAGTGTGCTTTCAGCTCTGCCCGGTATTTTGGTTGGTTTGAGTCATAACGCATGCTAAAGTGAGTGTAATGATTGTAAGTGAGGCTTTTTATCCCCTCCTCGTTACCACCTTGTCCACTTTTGGCCCCACCCACAGGGACTGGATCGTTCACTGGCGGAGTTACACAGTCATCTTGAAAAGCCTGGAAGCACTCTTTCTTTTTCATTGTCATCGCGGTCAGCTTCAATTGCACAAGCGCAGTACGCTTCGGCCACGCTTGTTTGTTTATTTATTTACTAAATTGCACAAGCGCTGTCCGCTTTGGCTGCGCTTGTTTGTATATTTATTTAATTAGTTGCACAAGAGCGGTCCGCTTCGGCCACACTTGTTTATTTGGTTTTTTAATTAGTTGCACAAGTGCGGTCCGCCACGCTTGTTTGTGCCTGCAAGAGTTCTGCCTACAACCAAAAATTATTTGCCAATACTGCTACTAATTTCAATACTCTGTCCTGTCTGGTATAAGAATGTGTTATCACTATACCATGAAGCTTATACATTGCTTTTTATTATGCAGAATTATTTCAATTTTTTAGAAAACAAACATTTTATCTGTTTTTACATATGTACACAAAATATCATAAACCACCCACATTTATCTATACAAAATACTAAACATTTCGACACACACATCAGGCATTCTGGTCAAACAAACTACATTCATACATATGCTACTACATTACAACACATACAGTAAGTATAGTGATAACACATTCTTATACCAGACAGGACAGAGTATTGAAATTATTAGCAGTATTGGCAAATTGTTTTTGGTTGTAGTTGTAGTTGAGCTCAGCCTTGCTGCTTATGAGCCAGACCCTTTCTTGTTATTTAGTGCAAGAGTTCTGCAGCATGCTGCTGTAATAAACAGATATACTCTTTAAATACGTTGCTGTGTCTGGACAGCGCATGCACAGAGACTTCACACTGTAGGAGTTTCACCCCTCTTCACCTCCTAAACCCTGATTTTTTTTTTTTTTTTTGCTGCACTGCCCTAGCCATTGGAGAGTTCGACCCGCGGAGGTATTCATTCATTCATTTATTTATTTACGAAATTGCACAAGCGCGGTCCGCTTCGGCCTCGCTTGTTTATTTATTTTAATTTGTTGCACAAGCATGGTTCCCCGTGCATGTTTGTGCCTACAAGAGTTCTGCCGCATGCTGCTGTAATAAAGAGATACATCGCTGTGTCTGGACAGCGCATGCACAGAGACTTCACACTGTATGAGTTTTACCACTCTTCACTTCCTAAACCCTGAATTTATTACTGCACTGCCCTAGCCATTGGAGAGTTCCGACCCACTGAGGTATTTTGGACATCCAATGAGCAGAGCACTCCTAGTGGGTAACCTTAGCTCCTATGTTTAACAACTGCAGTGCTGCGACTCCTCTTGAGTGGTACATAACGCTACTCAGAAGCCATAAACAACAAGCATTAAAAATTCAATAGGTCTCGCCTTTGATTAAGTTAAAGCCATTTGCTTTGCTAATTTTTATTTATTTTTTATTTAGAGTTTTATATAGCGCTGGCTAGACCCGAATGTATCATAGCGCTTAACATGAGAATCAACAATGTAACAGAAAAAGATCAACAATTACACTATACATCAAAAGATAGGCAATACAATTAGGAGAGGAGAGGAAAGTAGTGGAGGGGGCAGGGGAGGTGAGAAAGGGAGGATAAGGGTAGAGACAACAAGGAGAGATGAAAGGAAGTCTGTCTAAAGACCGACTGGGTATGTGACGACCAAGGAGGGAATCCACGGCCCATCTCCCCTATAGCTAAACCAGGTAGCGCCATCGGGCATCAGACAAAATAGTTCAGTCTCCATACATTGACAGAGGAGAGACGGAGAGACATAAATAGAGGGAGGATGCGGGAAGAGACGACAGGAGAGACGAGAGGAAGTCTGTCTAAAGACCGACTGGGTAGGTGACGACCAAGGAGTGAATCCCGACCTGTCTCCCCTATAGCTAAACCAGGTAGCTCCATCAGGCATCAGACAAAATACCTAGATCTCAATTGACAAGGGAAAGTTCACAGATAAACAGGGTGGGGACTAAGGGCCAGGACAGGTGAGGTCAAAGGTCAGTAGTAGGAAAGTGGAGAAGAATAGAGCGGGGGTAGGGGGAGGAGGGAGAAAAGGTCAGGAGAGACGCAGGAGGGTTTGTTGCGGCCGTCATTTTAGGTAGGTACAGGCAGTATTTCAGGAGTGATCGCTGTGTGGGGTGACTACATCGCAGCTTTGTTGTCTCATGTGTCCCTGTAGGCTCTGAAAACTCAGTGCATACCACTGTTGGTATAATTCCAGATCCCATGTCATGCCATGCACCCTCTCTGTCGCTGGTTCACAACCAATTGGCTAGAATTCAGGATGAAAAAAAGTGAACTTCGTCTGCCATCCAGAATTTCGGTGGTGGCCCCGCCATTACCATTGACTTCAGATGCGCTTCATCCAGTGGGCGTGGTCAGCTGGGGGAGCCCCCGAAACCCCTCCAATCACCTCCACCGGAATCGATGATGAGAATCAATGATGAGAGATAGCAGGATGGATCGATCAGGGCGGAGCCAGCAAATGTGGGTGGGCAGCTTCGTAGTCACGACTCCTTTCGAAATCAGTCCCAGGGGACGGCCATCATGAGGTCAGGCATCGGGGGTTACGGAGCGAGGCTCGTAAATTAGGCTTGATTCACTGCCAGCTGTAAATGGCATGGAGTTGGGTACTCCGAGTCAGGGGTAGGCGTCCTTGGATCAGGGCTACAGTGTCGCAATAAGGCGCCATGGATCTTCCTTCCGAGATCAGTCCATCATAAGGTCAGGCATCGGGGGTTCCTCAGTGAGACTCGCAAATTTAGCACAATTCAAAGGCAGCGGTAAATGGCCAAGAGTTAGGGTCTGAGGAATCCGAGGTCGTGGCCTCCTTAGATCCGGGCTTTGTGTATAAATGGAGCGCTATAGATATTTGGGGCTGGGAGCGGCCATCTTGAAGACAGGCACTACGGAGCTCTTCCTCGGCTCTCACCTTGTATAGCAAAGCGAATGGCTTTAACTTAATAAAAGGCAAGACCTATTGCATTTTTAATGCTTGTTTTTTTTGTAGTGGGTAGCAGTGTGTGGCGTGTTGTTGACCTGCTTGTAAGTTGTTAACAAGATCATACTGGAAAGCGAGGACCGGACGATCTGCAGTTTTTAGATCACTGATGGAGGGTGAGGGCTTCTAGTAGCCCATGAAGATTCCTCGTTCTGGATTTACCCTTTAATCCAGGGGATTCCAGTAGTTCTGTTGTTGAGGAAATAACAAGAGTGATTAGAGGAATTTTGAGTTTTAGGGAATGACGTCTAGTTTTCTGAGATACTGTGTTGACTTCCTCATGTTTTTCTCCTGTTTTCCACGTAGAGAATTTCTGTTTAAAGCAGGGGGAAACCGGTCGTTGGAATATCAATTGGCTTGGTTTCCACAGAATACATAATTTCAGTTTGAACGATGAGGGCTGAGGCTTTTTATCTTTGTACAAGGGGTCAAAGTTATGTCTGAGCAAGACAAAACGTAACTAGTTTTTGTGAACTAAGCATTAACAAGCTGGTTGCCGTCCAGGTACGGTTTGACAATCCGGATCAAAGTGTAAATGTCTTGTGTTGACATTTATTTTAACCCCTTCCATGCTCATGACGAGCTCAGCTTGTCATGCAGTACACTGCTTGTGTGCTCATGACGAGCTGAGCTTGTCATGAACAATGGGATTCAAAGAAGTTCAGCACCAAGCATGAATTGCTGTAGCATTGATAGTGTCAATGTAACATTTAGAGTCTGCCTGTTAATGAGTAGACCCATGAACAGGGTTTTAAGGTTATCTGGAAGGAACACTCTTGGTCTCTCTATGGAATATAGTAAAAAACGACGGAGTGTCCCTCTCAAGAGAGAGAAGTGGAAAAAGAATCAGTTGATTCTTTAGAAAGCCCTCACTCACCAACCTAGTTGGTGACATGCTTCATCATTGGGCCCCACCAGGAAGGCCTAAAACCAACCCGTTGTGCTTCGATGCCAAAATTACTGCGGAGCTGGTTAATTTGTGTGTGTATGTGACAAGTGATGTGAGGTGAAAGTGACCAGGTTTTGTCCCCAAAAATTCTTTATTCACAGGCCAACCCAGCACAGTTAAAAAGAGAAGCGGGCGGTTGGAAAGCTGGATCGATGTGTCAGCTAAGCCACGCTAAGTGCGGTCAACATGTGTCTGCCTTTCCAGATGCTAGTCGCTAGGCATTCATCAGGACCAGTGTGTAGACCCCGGCAGTATGAGCACGCTAAGGCTCACCTTGACCTGGTGGTCATAGTGTGAAAAAAGGAAGAACAGGAAAAATATTAAGAATTGGCTTTGTAGTTTGGTTTGCCCTGTTCCCATCATGCACTGGGACAGAAACAGACTAATTTGCATACAGCCAGGTTCTGAAACTGGGATGATGCAGTGAGCTAAAAAACGGTGTTGGATCTAGCCCTGATCTCTTGACTGGGTGAGAGTTTTCTGCTTAATTCAGAGACTCTGTCCATCACCACCCCTTGTTGTTAATTATTTTGTCCACCCTAAGCGTGGAAGGGTATGCTCAGACATGAGTCCCTTGCTCACTGCACCATCAGGATTCAAGCAAGCCGGGCAGAAGAGGCTGAAATGCCAGAAACCGGTCCCCGGTAGCTTGTTTCCTTTCCAGTGTAAGAATTGGCTTTGTAGTTTGGTTTGCCCTGTTCCCATCATGCACTGGGACAGGAACAGACTAATTTGCATACAGCCAGGTTCTGAAACTGGGATGATGCAGTGAGCTAAAAAACGGTGTTGGATCTAGCCCTGATCTCTTGACTGGGTGAGAGTTTTCTGCTTAATTCAGAGACTCTGTCCATCACCACCCCTTGTTGTTAATTGTAGCATTGATAGTGTCAATGTAACATTTAGAGTCTGCCTGTTAATGAGTAGACCCATGAACAGGGTTTTAAGGTTATCTGGAAGGAACACTCTTGGTCTCTCTATGGAATATAGTAAAAAACGACGGAGTGTCCCTCTCAAGAGAGAGAAGTGGAAAAAGAATCAGTTGATTCTTTAGAAAGCCCTCACTCACCAACCTAGTTGGTGACATGCTTCATCATTGGGCCCCACCAGGAAGGCCTAAAACCAACCCGTTGTGCTTCGATGCCAAAATTACTGCGGAGCTGGTTAATTTGTGTGTGTATGTGACAAGTGATGTGAGGTGAAAGTGACCAGGTTTTGTCCCCAAAAATTCTTTATTCACAGGCCAACCCAGCACAGTTTAAAAGAGAAGCGGGCGGTTGGAAAGCTGGATCGATGTGTCAGCTAAGCCACGCTAAGTGCGGTCAACATGTGTCTGCCTTTCCAAATGCTAGTCGCTAGGCATTCATCAGGACCAGTGTGTAGACCCCGGCAGTATGAGCACGCTAAGGCTCACCTTGACCTGGTGGTCATAGTGTGAAAAAAGGAAGAACAGGAAAAATATTAAGAACCTGTTGTGAGCAGGGTACTGGCAAAGTTTCGGCACCCAACAGCTATGTGAGGTGCGAACGCTAAACGCACCATGGGTCTCTTGGGGGGTGGTGGCTAGTAGGCACACCGCCAGCAAAGCCAGGCACGCACTTGGAACCTGGATCAACCTTGATTACCGGACCCAGTGTTAATGAGTAGAGACACCTTTTTCTCTAATAGAGTAAGGATGCCTCATGAAAGTATAAGTGCAAATTTTGATAGCTTGGGAACACCATTAAATAGGTGTTTCCCGGAGTTTTCCTTTACAATCTTAATAATTTAATACTGTTTTGTTAGAAAGATTTCCAGCCGTCGCAGCACTTGTCGTTGCAAACCCCATCAATGGTCCTGGTTAACATTTAGCCAGTGGAAGTAAATTATGTCTAATGCCTGTGAGTTTGAGAAGACCTAAGAAGCAGGAAACTGCTTAATCCAGGATGCATTTTCCATCCGGTCTCGTTTTTGAAGTGGCTTTTTCATTGCTGCTGTCCTATTAATGATCTAGAACGCATTCCTAGTAGATATAGACAATGAGTGGTTAGAATGTTTTTTTTTTTTTTTTAAAGCTGTGGCCCATTTGAAAATCACCCATCGTTGCTTAACATGTTACTGTTTGCATGGTTTGAGTACTCTGTCCTGTTCTTAGTCCCAAATGTCAGTTATGGCGTTTTGTGAAAGCTTATCAATCTACTTTGAAAAAGACTAGGCATGCTTGCCTTATGTTATGTTTGTCTGCTACAATCTTAATAAAAGTAGTCCAGTTAAAGGTAGAATGCATGAATTTATCTCCCAAGCAGGTCACAAGTAGATGAGCATATAAGCAAAACCAGACCGGCGTTAGCCTCACTAGAGATGCAACCTGAGGTCTCTGGGGAAAATGAGAACTGGGGTTGCATCTGGCTGTACATGCCCACTCACTATAAAAATGCTTCATTTATCTAAGCCACCTGTTTGTTATTACTCTGATCGTATTTTAGTCCGTCGTTTTAATATATATATATATTAATATATATATATATATATATATATATATATATATATATATATATATATATATATATATATATATATATATATGGCTGGGTCCGAGGTTTGGGAAACAAGTGCGGAGAGTGCAGCGTTTAAGCAGGGAATCCACCAGGCAAGCCCTTCTCAGCCCGTTATATCTTGCTGTGTTGGGGGCGGGGCCGGCAGGGAGAGGAGCCCAGCTGGAAACGGGCGCGCGGAGACTCCTGGACACTGGAGTCCTCCGCTCTACCCTCGCAGCCCTGCCGGTGTTGCAGAAATTGCCCCTGGGTTAAGCTGAAGCCGCAAACCACGAAGCGGGACCCGCGGAGCGGGTCCGGCGAGGCGTGGTGTCTCAAGGAAGGCTGGGTCCGAGGTTTGGGAAACAAGTGCGGAGAGTGCAGCGTTTAAGCAGGGAATCTGTGATTTGACACAAAAGGCTGTTTTTTGCTCTAACGGTTTCCCTTGAGTTTGTAAAGTTACACACACAGTGTGTTTTAACAAGCAGACTTCTTTTAACTTATTGAATAATTGACCTGTGGATCTATTTATGTAACAGCTACACTAACACGTTTTTCTGAACTCAGTTTGAATGTTTGTCCCTTCTAAAATGCACCGTCAGATTCACGACAGTCAATTAAATGTTGTGATTCCTAGACTGTGAGCTGCTCTTATGATTGCAGTCTTGTATCATTTATGGTAGTTAGGGTACTTTACTTGTTAAGGTCAATGTACAGTACATACATCAAGTTTCAAATGTTATCAGCTTTATGATAGTTTAGACTTTTTATATATTGAATTACATTTACATAATTTGATGGCTTAACTATTCACGTCTGCCTTTAGCAGATACTTTTTCCTTGGAGAGAAATCCTTGCCTGGCACAAAAAACATGGGTTCCCTCTGATCCTAGAGTGGCACTTAGTCTTTCACATGAACACATATTTAGGTTAGCAAGCAAACTGAAATAGTTATACGAATATACAGTTATGTTTGGGTCTTTATCTGCTGCAACATAGTGCCGCACTCCTAAATAAATGCCCTTTTTTACGCCCCTAAACCTAGGCTTACAAATGTGATCATTCTACAACACTTGATGTTTTCCAATTTTGTAAATCCACCGTATGATCGTAAATTGCATTAATCCTGATTCTTTGAATCAAGTGTGCAGTTTACATGTGTCAAAAAGTAAGTGTATCCGTCCCGTGGCATAAGATTTGTTGCCCACCATGCCTCTCCCGTTCCCCTTCTTAGTCCTTCTGATGGTAGTCATGAGGAATGCTGCCTGTAAAAGAAATACTAAGTCTATCTTACACTTTGCTTCTTTTATCCCGATTTTCCTGCTCTTATAGTGACCAGCAGCATCTTGAAGTTTGGGCAATTAGGGTAAATATTTCAGGTTTCACGTACTGTGTACGTGTAACAGTACAGCATTGCCGAACTTGCATGTTTGTATTGATATATCTCAATCTCTTCACACATGCGGGTGTTCTATTGGTATGTATTGGCAGTCAGAAGGTAACTGGAAACAGCACCCTTCAGCAGTCCATCTAAAACTTCTCTTTCAGTCCAGAAACACCAACAATAGGAATATCCTCAATGCAAAAAAATAATTCTTCAGAACAGAACTGGAGAACGCCAAGAACAGAGTTCGCAAGCTATTCAACCTGGTCAAACATCAATCTAACAAGCGGGCTAAAACCTCCAAAGAAACCCCTAAATCTCTAATTTCTTGCGAGGAATTTTCCTCCTACTGTGACAAAATCACTGAACTAGGAAATTAACTCAATTCTGCAACGCACTCCCAAACTGTCTGCTTTACCTCTTATCTCCACATTGCCCTCCCACATTTCACCCAAAAACCTAGAGCACTGGTCCTACTTTAAAGTCTATGACGAACACTCTGTCTAGAAAATTCTATCTTCCTTAAACCCGAACAATAACTACAACGATCCTCTCCCTTCTAACTGCCTAGCCGCCGTCTCTCAGGTAATCGGCCCTTCTTGGACTGCAATCATTAATGCATCCCTACTACAGGGATCGATATCTGACTCTCTCAAAGCCGGACAAGTCGTCCCCATCTTAAAGAAACCCAGGCTGGATCCTGCTTCCCCTGACAACTATAAACCGATATCAAACATCCCACTCCTAGCGAAAGTGCTGGAGAAATGTGTGCAACAGCAGTTGAGCCAATACATTATCAACTTCCACCTACTTGATGACTTTGAATCCGGGTTCAGACCTGGACACAGCTCTGAAACCACCCTCATTCACATTGTGGATGATGCCTTCTAAGCCCTTGCCCAAAGCAAAACCTGTCTCCTAATCCTCCTAGACCTATCCTCTGTGCTAGATCGGTCAACCACAAAACCCTCCTGGACCGCCTCCAACTCCGAATAGGATTGGATGGCATCGTTCTTAAATGGTTTAGGTCCTTCCTCCAGAATCGCTCACATTGAATCCTTATCAACGGCAACTTATCCGCTCCCTCTCTGACCAAGGATCAACCTTGTCTCTTACCCTCTTCAATCTTTACCTGGAACCACTCACAGAGGTGCTACGCACAGCTAACATCCCCTATCACATATATGCCGACGACACACAGATCTACATCAATATCTCTTCCCTGAAAAGATTCACTCCCGGAATGAGGCCTTGAAGCTGACTGTGCATTGGCTCACCTCTAAACATCTCAAACTTAACGCAAAGAAAAACTGAATTTTTTCTCATCTCCCCACCCAAAACCAATTCAGACTCTCAGGAATGGATCAAGGCTATCACAGCGTTAAATTGCCCTCCGACTATTGTGGACTCTGCAGTCTAGGGTTATTCCCAGGGATTTAGCAATTTGAATATATATGCATGGCAATATCAATTCCATGGCCAAAACTGCCAGATTTCACCTGAGCTACCTAAGACACCTGAAACCTTTCCTTGACACCACCGACCTAAAAATGGCAACCCAGGCACTAGTCCTCTCCAGACTAGAATATGGGTGCTCTACCCTCGCAGGTCTACCTAAGAACTGTTTGGCCCCATTGCAAGCCTGCCTAAACTGGCTTCCTCTTGAGGCCAGAATCCAACTTAAGCTGGCTTGCATCACTCTAAAGGCGCTATATTCCAAGACCCCAGCTTTTCTCGTCCAGAAACTCGTGATATCCGGAGGATCCAGAAACTCACGATCCATTAGAGACCTTTTGCACCAACCAGCACGCCTGCGGGGGAAAAAATGTACAATCGGGCCTTCTCTGGGGCCGTCCCATGAATATGGAACTCACTCCCGCCCACCATCCGAATACTTCCATCTTTGGCACACTTTATAAAGCAGGCCAAATCTTTCCTTATGGGCAAACGCTTGCATTTCAATCACCTTGACGATTTTTGTTTCTCCTTCTATTCGCCATTACCCATGGCTCTTCCGGATGATACCTACCTAGCACTTCTGGGCATCCCACCCTGGAATTGAGACAGCAGCTGTCTCATATAATGTATCTACCTGTTTTTATCCCACCTGTATCTGGGATATGTTACTGCCTATTATTTCTTTCCTTGTATAATGCATCTACTTGTTACTATCCCAATTGAATACTCCCGTCCTAAGACTGTTTGTACCACCTGTCAACCCTGTAAAGCGCCCTGATACCCTCACGGGTCTGGTTCGCGCTCTATAAAACTCTAAAATAAAAAATGTAGGAAGCAACCAGTTACTCGACACAAACCGGAAGGGCTTTGGGCATCTGAGCTGTCTTTCGAGGCTCTTCAAGCAAAGTGATTTAGCTCAACATGAAATTCCAATGCCTTAAATGCTGTTGCAAAACATTGAGTCATATCTAAACCAGACAAAGAAACACCCTTTTGGTAGCACGAATCTTCCTTCCTGTGCAACATATTGAAGTGGGCCATTCAATCAGGCTAAATCTGTCTTAAAGGGGGTTCTGTTGGCAAATGATTCAGATGAACAGGGAAGAAATACGTTTCACTAGTGAAAAGTTGGGATTCTCTGCTTTTAGCTAGATGGAGGTAGGATTACAGTTGGGATGGTCTTGTGATCCATGCTTTTGGGGATTTTGTATTCTGCTTGTTGCCTAAGCATGGCTTTAAGGAGTGGGAAGATCTATGCACTGAAGAACGAGTCTACGACTAGTGTTGTTAACTGCATTGCGTGGTCCTATTCTGTTAAATAGATTTATTCTTTGACCTCGTCAGTGGTGCTCAATGCTCTTCGTAGGTCTTTAAGTTTACCACTCGTCAGAAAGAATAAAATTTGCAATGGTGAAATCTTCTGTTTTATGTAAAGTGGCTTTAAATAAATACATTATTGCTCACTGCTTTTTATTACTGTATTTTCTGATCCATCTTGAACATTTCACTCTGACAGCCTTTTAGTGGGTTTGAGAGAGCGAGTTGAATCCTCCTTGCAGATTCAGATGGAGATGCCAATTTCCTTGCCATTCAACTTGAAACATGCTTCTGATTGTTCAGATGATTCATCACTTTGCTCCTGGCAGTGATGTTCTTGAAGTTTTTCTCTATCGGGCGTTAATTGAAAGCCATCATTTATTTGACTAGAACAGTTTCATTTACTTTGTGTCCTATCGTCTTCCCGACCGCTAGCCTGTTCATTTTATTTTAATGTAAATATCTACTTGTTTGCGAGTTGTAAATTGTGTGCCTTACTTAATATGAAATATCCGGGTTTCATAATTAGTACTCAATTCATTTGGAACGTCTTCATTTTCCTGGGAGATAGATGTCATGTTTGGTTAAAGTGAATTTGTTTTCAGTAGTAAACGTTTATTTTTTTGTCTGTCCTGGATAGCTGTTGGTATGGCAGGTGTTTGTGGATTTCCGATTGAGGTGTCAATATATCTTGTCCCTCACATGTACCAAACGTTTAGCTATTGATGAGACAAACCAGATGCTAATTGTCTTTTTGTCTTTAGGTGCTGGAGGAGGGAACGATATCCAGTGGTGTTTTTCTCAGGTTAAAGGGGCAGTAGATGATGATGTTGCAGAAGGTAAGATCTAATCTGGCATATTTACCCGTCTGAAGCTTTTTTTTATTAATATTTTTTTTAGTTAGAAGTTGGATAGATCAATAAACAATTCAACTGTAAATATTCTTTACTTGAATTTGTGACTGCAGAACTTATCACCCTGGAGAACGATTTCAGTTGACACGTTTATCATGTGTAGTGTGTTCAGTTTTTTTGTTAATTTTTGTATGGCCTTTTGCACTATGGATAGTTATTAATTTTTTTGTTTATTAAAATGATGACTGGGGTTAGGGGGCTGCAGTGTCTCCTCGAGGCTACTTTCGTGTGGTTTGGGAAAACGTGCAATTATTTAGCTTGTTTTTTAAGATGCCATTTTTTAAGTCTATCTTGTCCACGGAGTGTGTATACAACTTACTGTGGAAGTTGGTATGCATGTTTTGTATAAGAGGATGTATGCATGCATGGAATGGTGGTGTGTGTAATGTGGAATGGAGCGCAGTGCGGCAGTTGGATAAGGGATCTGAGTGAGACCCCACTTGTATTGCTCTGTCAACTTGTATATTTAATAAATATTTGAGAATATGCTCTTCATTACAGGGGCAGGAGCAGTGTTGATGGAGCGAAAATGATAGGCCACATTTTATGGTCTAATTGGAGTTGGTGAGGGACACACATTCAGCGGTTACAGTCAGCCATTATTAATATTTTGATGCACACCTGGGAAGTGCCATGAGTTCTCCTTTATTTAATTTTATAATCCACTTGGCAAACGGGCCTGAGCATGGCTTTCTCTTGTTGGATCCTCTTTCAAAGGACGCCACCAATGTTATGTCCTCTCTGGTGGCCGTATTGGATCGGTCAGTCCACAGTTAAACTGGTCCCCCCAGTCCATGAATATTTTTGTAAGTGAGATCTGCTTTGGATGCCATATTGTTTAGGACAATTTGATGAAATAGGGAAATGTAAGGACTGGGTACTATCTAAGATCCTTGTATTCAGTTGAAGTTGGCAATAATTTCCCATTCCGTCCTCTGATTAGCTGCACTGCTCAAAGTACACTGTGTAACATTAACTTGTTGTAACCCTCGGGTTGTGGCACACCACATAATTTTGACACCTGTGCACTTGTACTTCCTCTTTGACCACCACGCCTGTTAATAAATTTGCCTACGCCTTCTGTTTTAAAGTACTTTACTATGTCAAGTACTGTATTAGAAATATGTGATATGTTTAAGTGTTAACCACCACCTCCATTTTTGTGGATCACTTCTGTTTTATGAAAAGGGACACTGTAGTAATACCGAACTCTGTTACCTACAATCTGGAGGCTGGCAGCGGGGTGGTCATAATATAGCAACTCAAATCAAACCTCAAGATTTCCCCCTCACCCCACTAGAATCTCTACACATGTAATGTTGTAAATGGATATGTTGCCACTACTTCTACCATGAGATCAGTAGCTGTCAAGCCTTCTTGCCTCGGGCCACTTGCTATATCCCAGTTAGAAATTAGTATCTGCTGTACCCCTGGTAAAATAGGAAGTAAGAGTTGAAATTCAAGGTACTTGGGGCATGTCAGTTCACTAAATTCGGAGCAGAAAATTGAAGTAAAGGGGACAGACCTCTTGGAATGTCTCAAATGTAAGTGATGCGGAAAGTCCCTTTTCCCATTCCCAGTAGATGCCATCATTTGCATAGCCGGATAGTGTAGTTGGAACCCTGTTTGAGCCTCAGAGAGAGAGAATTGCTTAATATGCCACTCCTGGAGCTAAAGCCATTTCCTTCCCTAAACCCATTTCCTTCCCTCACATCACTTTTAACGGGCATGTTAAATTGTTGGGTAGACCCCCAAAAATATGTGCTGGAAAACGTGGAATCTGAGCACTCTAGGAGTATTCTGTCTTCCAGAATCCTCTCTCAGTATCGAGTCAGCTTTGGACCATTCCAGTTAAGATGATTAAGGTGCTGGCGTCCCTGCATACCCTCCAGCATTCTTTACTAAGTTTAGGACCCCATTGCTCTATTTGGGTGGGAGTTGGGTACCAGCAAGTAACCATCTTGACAGCAGACTCTGTACTTGACGTATTTCGTGCTGTATGCCTTGCATGGTAGTAGATATCTTCCTATTCCTTGTGTGTGTCCGCCCCCGTTCTGTTTCCCTCCGTGTCTGGCATGTGCTTTTCCCTTGTGGGAGAGGTTGTGCTAAAAGAGCATATCACTCTGATATCGAGAGCCTGTTATAGAGCCATTTCTCAAATGGCATTAATGGTCTTTGTGCATGCGGTTTAATGAAGGGATATCTCCCAATGCCTGATCTGATTGTATTGTAGGACATCTAATTCCAGGAGGTCATACTCTTCTTTAAGTATGTCAAAGTGAATAATTCCTTGCATGTCAAAAAAGCTACCTGTCCTCTTACAACCCATTTACCACTAGTGGAAGCAGTCTGCCTGTAGGCACAGGGTAAAACTTGGGTTGGCAAAGATTGGGTGGGGGGACGGGGTCATTGGTGATGGAAATTTAACCCTTTGCACATCAGGGCGAAGTCTGGGCGGTGAACTCCGCTCGCGTAGTTTGCAGAGTTTTCTGCATTCCGCGTAGCTCACAGGGTTCATCAACGTCAAGTTGGCAAATGCAGGAGAGGAAAATTCACGTCCTGGCAAGGTTTTTCCTTGTTTGCGATCGGCAACATCAAGTTGACGCGGGCGAAAAATCAACCTCCCGGCGATTTCTCAACACGTGTGTTCAGATTTCTCATTGCGAGTGGTCGCGTATGCTTGCGACTGGTCGCGTTGAGAAACCGCCCGCTTGCGTTGAGAAAGCTGCCGCCCGAGTAAAAATCTACTCGAGCGGCTGAAGGGAAGCAGTGCCTGCTTGCGCTGTGCATGATGCTGTTCAAGATGATTGCACAGTATGGATAAGCACCTGGCACTGAATCACTGCGGAGCTCTGCGTAGTGCGACAGTTTTTGCACTTCACAGAGTTTCGCTTAACGGAACTCCGCGAACTCCGTCCAGGTATCCCAGAATAACATTATGGGCCAGTTATAGGAGAAGAGTACAATCCCCTTTCCCTCTGCTTTTGGGGCAGCCAGGGGACCTTTTGTATATGTCTCTGCTATTGCCTGGACCATGAAGCACAAGTAAAGTCCTGTGCCTCTCGGCCCTACTCCTCGGTCTACGTAAGTTGTGCTTCCTGGAAGTACTGTGTAACATTAGGGACCCCCCCAGTGCCCCCTCAGTCGGTGGAGTGTTTATTCAGGTAGGGTCTCCTCCCATCCCATACAAACCTATTGATCTCCATTTGCAGTGTCTGCTGCATGATTCGAGGAAGGGTCAGTGGTAGGGATTGCTTCATAAAAGATCTTAGGCAGGATGGTCCTTTTTAGGTCGAGCTGGTCCAGCGAAGCCTCTTTTGTTATCCAATTGCTGGGAAACTGGGACAGGGGATGGGCACGGGCAGGGCCGTCGGCGATTTCACCATGTGTGCGCGCACTTTCACCCATGCGCTGTGCACATCTCCTGTCCCACTTCCAGAGCAAGTCAGCCTCCTGCAAGCAATCGCACACACACACAGACACACGCGCGCACACCCACCCCACTCACCGGGCTCTTTCGTCTCTGCGCTGCTACAGGCTCTGTCACTCCGCCGCATCTCCTGGCACACGCGGGGCTTCCCTCACTCAGGGAAGCCCCGCACTTGCATCGGCGGCCTCAGCCGCCACTTCTGCTCCTTCTGATCGTCTCCTGGCACACGCGGGGCTCTCCTTCAGGCATGGGAGCCCCGCGTCAGCACTGCTCCCGTCACTCCTGTCGTGGGGCAGAAGTCCCGCCCCACGACAGGCGTGACGCTCCCGAACTTCTGGTTTTCGGGCCGGCGGCGGAAGCGTAGTGCTGTTCTTCGGAGTGCACGGACATTCAGACGAGGCGCAAGAAGGTGAGCTTTTGTGTTTGTCCATCCACCTTGGCATGTCTTGAAAACAAAAGGTGGGTGGCCCAAACGCGGTAGTAAAAGGCACCCTTCCCCTCTACTGGAGATAGCATGCACAGTATTTTTTACCCACCCTCCTGCAGCATCTTACAGGCTAGTGCGCGCCCACACAGACTCCGAGGCCATTCAAGAGCTGCACTAGAGAGGACTGACCCTCAGGCAAATACAAACCTTGCACCAGTCGAAGCATGACTGTTACAGGGAGTTGTTAGAGGGCTTGAGGATTCCATGCTCCCAGTGCTTGAACTTTCCCCACTGAGGGTTGATCTCTGCCAGCCAGATCGCCAGTGTGCGGAGGCAGTTAATCAGTTCAGACCCAAATATTGTTCCACGCCGTTAAGTCACAAAAACCACACCCGACAACCACAACATCGCCCAATGTAATGTTTGAAATACTCGAGCAAATGCATGCGTGTAAACATCCAGAAATCGAAAATCGCCATCACAGGGCTCTGGACGTGCACGTTTCCTCGCGTTAGGCCTAAGCAGACTGGAAGGCTGGGGACGAGGCCAGGTGAGGGGAGTTTCAGGGGCTTTGGAGGAGGACAGTTGGCCTGCCGCAACCTCTCCCAGCTCTAGCAATGGGAGGCTTGCCAACATGTCCGCTGGTCCAGCTGAGGGCTGCTAGCAGATGCCAGACGTCCCCTTTCCCACTGATGGCCAACACAAGGCAGCGTGTAAAACATGCCTTGGGTTCTTCATCACTAAGCCCTTCGATGGCGCTCTGGCACTAGGCCCAGCACCCTGGCACTACTTCATGCGCCCAGCCCCTCCAGACACCATTGATTGAGGCCCAGGGCCACCTTGGGCTTCTGCTGCCTCTTGTCCGAGCGGGGAGGCTGTTGGAGCGGATAAGCAGACCACCTCGCGTGCTTGTGTCTGTGTGAGGACTGTGGAAATGAGACAGAAGGGTAAAGGCTGAAAACAGGAGCGGTACGAGCCACAAGGGGGCAATGGATTGGTCACTGGGGCTGTGATGAGTTGTGGTGTCTGATGAGACAAGGACCGGAAATGGAGGCGCTGTGGGTGTCTGACTGGCCTATCACAACCCAGACATTGGGAGTGAATCCGTGAATGCTCAGGGTCAATATGTGTGTGAGGGTTCTAATCGCAGAAGCTTTTGCCTCATCCAAGGTAAGAGGGTAACATTTAATTGTGCTATGTAAAATCACTTAGATGATCCGGGGACTGCACGACAAGTACCTGAAAGGCACAAGTTCGGCGTGCGTGGGAAGCGCAGCGAACAAACTCCTTCGCCTCCGTTTCCATGTAAGTTTTATATGCATCGGTGCGCTTTGGTGGCCGGCTTCACCTTTCATTAAGACTGCTGAATGGCTGGCCCACGAGCAGAGGGCAGACTCCAGGCCTCAGATCCAGAATGGAGTAGTGAGGCCTACACTGTGCAGGCTTTGTAAAAAGGAATCTGTAACTTGCACAGTCATTGTTGCGAGGCGGGCGTGATGACAATGATACTAGTGAATCATGACTAGTTGTCATGTCATGCACACCCTATAAGTGGTCTAGGTTCTTATTATAGATGAAGTAACATTATAGTCTATCAAATCAGAGGTTGGTGTGCAGTGTGCATCCTGAACCCATGTATCCCAAGGTGCTTTCATATGCAATTATGGAGAAAAAAAGTCGCTGGGGGAAATAGTGTACTTGCCAAATATTAAACAATTTTGTCATTTGGGGGTGATGAGATTGATTTTTAAAAAATCGTTTCACATTATGCACTTCAGCCACTCGATATGAAAGTTTTCTCTCTTATTTTACATCAAAAGTTGCTGCTTTGTCTCTAATTCCTGGTGCATAAGATTGGAGTGTGGTGGTAGGCAGAAGCCCTATGAAAAGTTTTGCTCCAGTGTCCAAGAGGGCCTAAAACTGAGCCAGAGACAGTCACCTTGACTCGCGCCGCCCTAGCTCGAGCTTTCGATGGCGCTCACCTTAGTCTGGAAAGAGACTGTAATCCCCGACTATTTGAACAGCGTGCAAAGACTAAAACAATTTAACCAAATCGAATGCACGATAGGGCCATCATTTTTGTAAAATTTAATGGCGATGAAGCCCTGTACTCTAGTAAGGAGCCAGTTTTGTCGCTTAGCTCAATTAGGTGTTCCGTTTTGTGCCATGCCTCTTTACCCGCCTCTGATGCATGTCTGCACAATTATCTTAAAACACAACATACTTCTTTGTGTGTGTCAGAAAGCGAGGACAGAAATTGGAGATATCTATTCAGTGGTGCGCTTGCGCTCTCTGAGGTAGAGACAGTGAAGTACATGTTATAAACACCAGAGGATGCGCGGGCTAACAGCATTGACAGCTATGCTCCCTTAACACAGACTGAATCCGGGCCTACTTCCGGAGCAGGATTCGTCTTGGTCCTGCACTAATCTGATTATATTATAAAATTGCAATCCAGGGTTCTCGCCTCTCTCCGTCTTCTTGAAGTCCCTGCGGCCTAGCAGCCCCTATACGTCTCTCCTCTACCAGCGTCCCGGGAGGATTCATGGCGGGACGTGATGATCCCTTAGCAACATGTATGTTCTACTGACGCATGTGGACGTGCATATATGCCACAATGCCTTGTCAGGGGTAGTAAGTGCTATATGCAGGACTCGAGTCGGGGTGCCACGCGGGTGGATGGCGTCCCCCCCACTTATTTTACCGGGAGCTCGATAACTGGAGCAAATGGGGCCACACATTCACTCTTTGGTCTCTCTGGGCCGTGATAGGAGCTCATTTAGAACGTTGCTCATGCGGTTGCTTCTCTGATGCAATCGCATCTAAGGGGTGAGTGAGGGGAGGCAATGAGTCTGATGGTGCAAGCCACCTTTAGTGATGTCACTTCCGGTCATGACGTCAGCGTCCCCCAACTTCTTTTAGTAGGACTTGTGCCCTGGCTATATGAATGCACTTAGAATATATGTCCCGCCGCTCCGCCATTCAGAGTCCTTTATTCCAGAAAGCGAAGCCTCTATTGTTATCCACTTGCTGGGAAAGTGGGACAATGGATGGGCATGCGCAGGGCCGTCGGCGATTTCAGCATGTGTGCGCGCACGTTCACTCATGCGCCGTGCACATCTCCAGTCCCACTCCCAGAGCAAGTCATCCTCCTGCAATCAATTGCACACAGACACACACGCATGCATACACACACACACAAGCGACCCCCCCCCACTCGCCGGGCTCTTTCGTCGCTGCGCTGCTACAGGCTCCGTCACTCCGCCGCATCACCTGGCTTCCCTCACTCATGTGAGCCCTGCACTTGCATCTGCGGCCTCAGCCGCCACTTCTGCTCCTTCTGATCGTCTCCTGGCACACGCGGGGCTCTCCCTCAGGCATGGGAGCCCCGCGTCAACACGGCTCCCGTCACGCCTCAATGCAACATACACTCCAAATACCACTCAGTGCCACATAGTTACACGCCACATAATTACACTCTATCGCATCACTACAGCATCACACACCACCACCACAGCATCATTCAGGGGCACCACAACATCACTATGCGCTACCACAGCATCACTGAACGCCACAGCATCACTCGTCACAACAGCATCAATCTGTGCTACCATTCAACAACTGGTTCAAATATGTTCTCTCAATGTTTCAAGCTTTATTACAAATGTCACAAAAAGATGTTAATATTTCACTTCTGTTCTTGGATTTTCGTCACAATAAAATACACTGAACATAATCTTTACAAGTTATTTACAAAAGTTTAAGCTATTGCCATTATAAATTACAGTAACTTTTATTTAAGTATTATTAAAAGAAATTAAAAGCAATTATTTGTAATATCAATACATCTAAGTCATGTAAATACAACACATCTTGTATTACAAATGCTATAGGTGTCACATTTGCAAAAGTTAAAAGTATTGGCATTGTAAATGACAAAGCTATTAATTTCGCTATTTTCAAAACCAACACATAAATAAAAAAATTGTCATTTACAATACCAATAGCTCAATCTTTCCTAATGCGAGACCTATTGCATTGCAAATGCTTGTTAGGATGGACTACGCGCCCAAACCAGGAGAGCCTGTACTGCCATGTCATGAAGTGGTTAAGTCTTGTCTTCACTTGTTTTAGGAGTACACTGTAGTTAATCTGGGCCGTTTTGGACGCTGTGAGTGTGCACACCCAAATATGATAAGGAGTTCTCCATGCTAGTGGTTGGATTTTGAGCACATAGCTGATCCATTTGGATCTTGGCGACTGTTAAGTTTAGGACCTGCAATTTCTGTAACAGGCATAAAAAAATTGTAAAAATGATAATAGACCTGCATGTCTAGTGACTTAAAACAAATCTACTCAACCTAATTATAATGCTCTTTACCCATACACAGGTTTAAAATTCTGTGATCCTGGACTTTATTTTACTGAGCACCTTCAAATACCCAAGTTCAGCATGTCTGTTGTACACAAAACACTTTCGTTTTATTTTAATAGACAAAGCTTTTTCTCCATACGCAGTGCTTAATTTGTAAATAAATAAGTGCCAGGGCTCTCGTCAGGAGACCACTGCAGCTTGCACCCCACATTGTCCCTTCCATGCTGCCAATGATAGTAACAACAAAACTACTAACCATCACACTCCTACAAGTGTAAAAATTCGTACTATTCTAGGCCCCCAAACCTATAAGACTTGCTTGGGTAGCAGGTAGTAGTAATTTTTTATGTATATTGAATTCACAATTGACTGTTGAGGTCATCTGAGACAGCGCTACCTTTTGCCAAACTGTCACAAGCGCCAGCGTTTTCAATTAAGTGCCGGTGTCGAGCACGGGAAACCAGCGTCTCAAATTAAGCTGTATCCATGCATAATATAAATTTAGCCATAAATATGATACACATGACTGCATGCTCGCCTCTTGGTTCATTAAAAGCATTGTCATTGGTGAGAGAATCGGGAATGTTTCTCTAATTGTGTTTAAAAAAACTATCACTTTTAATAAATGCATAACTAAAGCATGAAGTGGTAGCACACATGTACAATCGGCAGATTTTCCATTGAAATGGCCACAAAATATCCCACTCACATGCTACCTACTGATGGAACTGTATAGTGAACGTTTAAAAATCGAGTTTCTGCAAAAAAAAAATTATTTGCATTTAAGTGTTCTAATATGTTTTGTTCCGATGTGAATCTTTGTTTGTATCACACTTATGAATTACCAAATAATTTGCTTTGGGAATTCCTAACATTTCAAAATATTTGTACCATTCATTTACAGGCTGTTTAAATGTTGTGTTAGGGAAAAACCAGACATCTTACAGCCTATTGTTTCACAATGATTGTCGGATCACTTGACAAAAACCTCTAACTGTAATAAGAGAGAGAACAGTAAACACTCTTTTTCCAGGATAAGATAAGCATCAATTAGAGAAAAGATAAACTGATATTTGTCCTCCGTCCCTGACCAGACAGTGAATGTGTCAAGATCAAAACAAGTTTTAAAGGCTTCTTTATTGCACGTTCATTTTCTGAATGAACAGAACACATGTACCTTTCAAGTTTAAGTTCACTCGCCAGAATGAACGCGTAGGTCTTATAAATAGCTTGACCTGATAAAGTCTGACTTGCTGTATCGAGTGGGCAAGTAGATTTTTTTAGGCTTGCGTAAGTTAACCATAAACTCTGATACTGCTCCGAAGGGCTGGAGATCGGTTGTCAGGCCAGGCAGTGAGGACGTGGGTTCCGATTGAGCTACAATCTCATCGGCATAGAGGCTGATAGTATGCGCTTCACCATCGAAGTAAACTCCTGTAATGTTTGTACATGTTAGGCTGCATGTATATGGCAAATAGTGGGGGCAGAGGAGCGTCCCTATCGTGTCCCTTTCTATATGATGATGGGGTCAGATGAGACCACGTTGATTCGCACAGAGGCCCTGGGAGTGCTGTACCCACATAGGATCCATTGGCAAAACCTGTTCCCAAAGCCGAAATGTCTCATGGTGTCAATGAGTTATGGGCAATGGATGCTATCAATTGCTTTTCAACGTCTATTGTGAGTAGCAGCACATCCCTTGAAGATCTCTGAACTTGGTATGATATGGAGTAGCTGTTTAATATTCAGCATGGGATAAAGCCTACCTTGGCTGGGTCCACCAGCCTAGAAATGTGGTGATTTTATTTAGATGCTTGTTATAAAGCTTTGCGTTAATGTTAATCAACAAGGTCTGTATGAGCTATGTAGTTGTTTGTTCTTCCGTGACTTAGTGATGACCTCGATAGATCCCTCTAATATCGAGCCATTGAACTTCCTGCTGTCTGTGAAGGTATTAAACTGCCTGGCGAGGACTCTGGTCAGGAATTGACCAAAGGTTTTGAAGAATGGCGTGAAGCCATCTGGGCTGGGCGGTTTGGGAGATTTCAAACTTGCTATTGCAGACACCACTTAAGCAATCTCTCAACTTCTCTATGGTTTCTGCCAGAGCCAGTGAGTTTTGTCATCTGTACCAACTCAAAGTAGGCTGGAATGTCGTCCTCATTCAGATCTTGGGAGTAGAGAGTCTGGCAGAAGTCTCAGAAAGCGGACACAATCCAGGCATTGTTATAGGTGTGGTAGTTTCAGTCACTTAGCAAGTGCTAAACATTGTCCTGCAGTTGACAAAGTTTGCAATAAATGTAAGAAAGAGGTTTGCAGACATGTATATTGATTCACTTTAATTGATTCAAATGATCTTTGTGTGATTCCTGAGAAGGGGGTCAATTGGAAAGAATCCGAACAGGAGGATGGTGTAGTATTGTGGGTTCAGGATGCTAGATTTTATACTTCGGAGTAAGGGACTGCCAAAATGTAGTGTGACTGTGGATGGTAAACCGGTTGAAGTGATGATGGATTCAGGTGCGTGGTATACTATTGTTTGATATGAAATGTTTAAAAAGTTGTGGAAAGTAAGACAATTGTAGCAAACTACATTAAAGACAGGGAGTTATTCAGGATATAAAATTGAATTCAGAGGATCCTTTTGCTCAGATTTAGATTTCATGGGAAGAACCTAGTGCAAGTGTTTGTAGCAGAAAAGGTTGTGGCAATTTTGGTTTGGCCCCATAGGAGGAGCTTGGAATGTGACTGGATGCTAGACCAAATGCATTGGGACAAATTAATGTATGAATAGGAGGTATTCTAGGTTCATTAACAATTTTAAAGGTGTTTTCAGAGAATATTTACGCAAGTACAAAAAATAACAAGCAACATTGTGCTGGAGAATGTGAGACCTGTAAGGCCAAAGGTATAAAACCTGCCTTTGTCTTACCGAATTAAAGTGAAGGAAATGCTACTGGAATTGTGCTTGAAGAACATCATTGAGATAACTAAAAGTTCAGAATGTTGGTCACCCATTGTTATAACTTTTAAGTGTTCGGGTGAGCGAAGACTATGAGTAGACCTAAGGTGTTTTGAATGATGCTATATGGATAGGTAGTTATCTATTGCCCGAAGAGTTGTTGGCCTCTGTTTCAGGTTCTATTGTGTTGTCTACTGTTCATTTGACCAGTTTATATTACCAAGTTGAATTGGATGAGGATTCAAAACCCTTCAGCACTTTAGTCACTCAAGAAGGAGCATTCCAGTATCAACAATTGCTATTTGAATTTGCCAATGCTTCAGGCAGGTTCCATTGGTTGATGAATGAGACATTAAAGGACTAAAGGACCGGGTGTGTTCCAGGACAATGCTTTTGAAAAAGTATGCTGAGACACACAGTGTGAACCTAAATGGAGTTTTGTCTGTTTTGCAGGAAGGTAGGGTAACGATAAACAAAAGCAAATGTACATTTGGTCAATCTGCAGTGGAGTATTTGGGTAAAAAAATTCTAATAATGGAATTACACTAAAGTACAATTGTGTAAAGGCAAATGTTGATGATCCAGTACCTACTTAAGTTCTGCTTCTGGTGTTAACAGATTTTTAAGGCAGGTTTATGGAAAATTATTATAGCATATTGGAACGAATGAGAAGATTGCTAAAAAAAAAAATGAAAAGAACGTGTGGGTTGGCAAGCGAGAAAAAGTTTTAAGATGTTTAACTGGGTAATCACTCAAGCACTCTGTTTGAGACCACTTGTGAGTGGGCTAAATGTGTGTTGTAGTGGATGCTAGTGGGTATGGTCTAGGAGCAGTGTTGATTCGAATGAATGCTTTGGAGGAGTGTGTTGGAGCGTAGGTTTGACGTGTTCTCAGACTAGTGGAAAAAATCACATTTTGAAATTCCGGGAAAGAGAAGAGTGATTCTAAACTTGTGGTAGGAAGCATGGTTAGGATTAAGAAGGGAATGGCCAAAGCCTTTTAGGTGATGTTGTTGTATCACTTTATTTCTGAAATATGAATTTTTATTTTTGTTTTGGCTGCTTTTAGTTCCTCGTGAAATCCGTGAACACACTGGAGAGTGAGGTTTCATCCCCTTGAGGGAATAGCAGGAGACTACAGTCGAGTAGCATGAGGAACTGTATTGTGTGGTTGGCAATAGAAGTTGGAGAGTAAGCAACCAGGAAATATGTTTGTGATGAGTCGTTTGAAAAGCTTGAGAGCTAATTGTGTAGATCAGAGTTAATGAAAATTAGATTTATACATTAAGTTGTTTGTAAGAGTAGAGTTAGTCAATAGTCAGTTGACTGTGAGTGGCATAAGTGGTGTTAAAGTCTGTGTTAGATTGAGAGTCAGTACTACTTGACATTTGTTTGAGTAGGAGCCAGAGAATAGTGAGTCATCATAGACGCAGGGTTTGTTTTAGGACTCAAATTATGGTGAATGATTTTACTCATGAACAGAGTAACGGAGAGGCGCATGGGTGGATTGTTGGAGTTGTCCAGTGGGTTTGAGATTACTTGGGTAATGAAAATGGTAAGTTATAGATGAGAGAGGAAGGGCTTGACATGTTCATTGAAAGCAATGAAATGTTAGAGGGGATAGCAAAGGTGCAAATAGATGAGATTTTAAAGGCTCATTAGGACATATTGCTTGGTATGCTTGTCCAGGAAGGTGAGTGTATTCAATATGTAGTTTTGTTTCCTTGGATGGTATTTGAGTAATACAACAATGGCAAGGATGTATGTCAGTTTGGCTGAGTCAAAGACAGTGTTAACACTTCTATACTTGGACATAGTTGAAAAGAAGCAACACATTGGTGTGACCCAGTAATTTGTTGTGAAAGGAAAAAGAGTAATTTTTCCGGTGGTTGGTAATTAAATAGTTCTGTTTCATTGTTTCGTGGTTGGCGAACTGTGGAGTAGAGTGGTTCTGGTCCAGAAATGAGCTGTAAGTGGTTATAGACGACCTCTGGCTCCCAGTGGTAATGTAGCATATTGTAAAGTCTGAACTGGGCCCTCATTGTGAAAGTGATGTTATAAAAGTGTGTTTGATCAGGAATTTTTGGGGGGGGGGTGTAAAAAGATGAGCCCTCTCCTGGTGGGGATAGCAACGTCATTGCCCCTTGTGGAAAGGTTTTTAACATTTGTTGAATATTGATGAATGTGATTAAACAGCAGGGCAGTACTGGGTGTAGCATTTGAACTTTCGATCAGTTAAGCGGACCACTTTTTTCCGCTTATATTTTCCCAGTGTTGTTGCAAGGATATGTACTTATCCATTAAGCTCTTTCTTGATTCACCTGTTAGCTTGTTGATTGTACCTATTCTGTCTCCTGGGCTGGGGCTATTCTATTAGTCCTTCTCTTCCACTTAATTACAGGGTGCCTACGGGCTTGGTTGTCTGCCCCATCTTTATATTTATACTGCATCACTCTCTAGTATCACCACCTCCTTTAACATCTCCTGCTATCTAAGCTATTGATTGTACGTTATTCATCCATTCCCCCTCTTTTACCTCACCTATTGACGTTATCTCTTCATGTCTTTTGGATGTTAATAGATGTTTTTTCATGATGTACTCCACCGAAATGTGTAAAAAAAAAAAAAAATCTATTTCTTCCCTGCTATGCCCCATCATTGCTCCTTAATATTTTCTATCACCCCTAATTTTTCTCTGTCCTCTTCGTGCAGTACTTTGAGTATTCATGTGAACTGGCTCCTGAACTTGCAGTTACAGACTCAGCCCCCTTTATAAGGATCTGCTGTTTTCTGGCCACCCTAACTCTAGTACTCACTCTTTCCTCTTTTTATTACCTTTCTTTGTTAGTTATTACCACCTTTTAGCTGTCTCCTCTTGACTCACTCTTTAACTGTGCCACACATTCCCAGCTCTGTTTTCTTTACTTGCTGTCTCTTTACTGACTGCCATTCTCTCGGTTTTCTTTGAATTTCCTTTAAATGTGTCCTCAGTGTAGCTCCGCCCTATCTTTTCTTTTTTTTACTTTAAATCATTTTGCATACAATAATACCAGTACATAGTCATACAGTGTGATGTAAAAGTATTAAGAAGCATAGTCTGGATTCGATTAACAATCCGTATAGAGCAAGCAGTCCTTCGACGGGTGATTCTCTGTATCCCTCTTCAATGGGACAGTATTGTAACCTCTAAGTAGGCGTTCCAGAAGGTAGATCATTGGTAGCCCAAATGTGGCAACAGAAAACATAGTATCGACAATGTAAGTTTCCTCCACCCACAAGAGCACAATGCAGGAGTATATCCCATATAGAATACATCTGCCATTGTCAAGCTACAGGGAACCCGTCATAATTTGTGAACATGGGCTCGATATTCAGGGCGGTTCATTTAAATCTTCAGTCCCCATACCCCTTTGCCTTACAGGCTCGGTAGAGCCACCCCCTCTGTATGTAGCAAATAATTCTGCAAGGGTCCTCATACATCTTTCGGCCTAGAGGCTAGCGCCACCAATTCTGCATATACAGACGCTTGCTCCTGGCAATAAACAAGATCACGTATCCACTCTTTAAATTTCGGAGCTCTCCCCATCCCCATCGGCAAGCCAATCTACGTTTTGCCAATAATAGAGCAATATCCAAAAACCCCCTACTGTGTTTGGGTATGTGTGCAGTATATCCCAGTAACATCATCACGGGATCCCTGTCCATTGCAATTCCTAGCATCTGCTCCAATGCCACATGTATCTGTGTCCAAAATTCTGCAATAGCCGGGCATTCCCACGCCAAATGTAGGAAGCCAGCCCCTTCTCTCTGACACCTCTCACATCTGTCATTATCTGAGAGATGAAATCTAAATTTTCTGGCAGGTGTGTAATACACGCGTTGCAGAAATTTGTAATGTATTATCTTAAATCTACAGCTAGAGGACACGTTTCCCGTAACATTACAACAGTACCTCCTTTGATCTTCTGATACATCTTGTCCCAAGTCTTCCATCCAGTGGGTACGAGCCAAACTACTTACCCCCACTTTCCCTGCCCGTATTGTGCGATACAGACCCGATACTAAGTGTTTCCCATCAGGGGAGCTAAGGATGAAATGCAAGGGAGCAAATGTTTCCGGCTCACATGGAAAGTCCGGATGTAACTTCCTCATTCCCTGTTGCAGTCTAACATATAAAAAATACTCCAATGGTGTGGGTTGGGTATCCTGGAAGAACTGTTCTTGTGTTCGAAACCTTCCATCATGAAACATATCCCCCCCCATGTCGTGACCCTCAGCTGCTTACACATAACTCGAAAACTTGCTTCCTGCAGGATTACCAGTTCTGGGTGATATGCAAGAGGGAGTCGTGGTGAATATAGGAGATATGTTCCCAACAACCGTGCTATACGCCTCCATGCGTCAATCGTGCAAGTAACGTTGTAAAAGCAGTCTCCACAACACTGAGAGGCCCATGGATAATGCCACCAAGAGTGACAGGCTGAGCCACCCAGTCTTCAACCGCTATCTGGGGCATGAATGGTGTAGTCACCATCCAGTGATGAGCATAGTGAGCCTGTGCACTAAGATAGTAAATTTCAAGATCCGGAACATCAAAGCCGCCCTTATCATATGGCTGCACAAGGACTGACCATTTGAGTCGAGGCTGTTTTCCACCCCACACTAATCTTATCAATTCAGTACATAGCGTCTTGAAGAAAAAAGCACCAGGGTAATATGGAATATTAAGAAATAAGTATAGAAATTGGGGTAGCACTACCATCCTTACAAGAGATGCTCGTCCCGCCATCGACAGCGTCAGAGATATCCAACGGGTAACCTTAGTCACTAGCTTCGTTATTGCTACGCCGTAGTTCAGTCTAAGTGTTTCCTCCCTATCCCTGTATATCTGTATACCTAAGTATCTAAGATCAGTGGCACACCATTCTATGGGATAATCTAAGGGAAATCTAGAGACAGCGGGCGTGAGCGGGAAAACGGATTTTTCCCAATTTATGTTAACTCCTGAGAGCTGTCCGAACACCAAAAATTCCTGCAGAAGGGGATTAAGATTTTGCTCTAGGTCCCTAACGTATAATGTAATATCGTCACCATAGACCAAAATCAAGATCTGTCGCTGAAAGCAGTGAAATGCTCTATCGTGATGTGTCTGACGTAATCTGGACGCTAAGGGTTCTATCGTTCTTGCAAATAGCAATGGGGATAATGGGTACCCCTGACGTGTACCCCTTGATATAGCTATGGAAGAGAACATATTCCCATTGACTAATACCCTGACAGTGGTCTACAGTACAGCATTTATCCAAGATACAAACATCGGCGGAATCCCATTCTCTGCAGTACCTTGAACAAATAACTCCACTCCACAGAGTCAAATGCCTTAGAGGCATATAAAAAACAGCGGCAACCGGGAAGTCTGGCGCCACCGTCTGTATCAGGGAGAACAGTGTGCGTAGGTTATGAGTGGTGGCCCTACCCGTGACAAGCCCCGATTGATCAGAAAGAACAATCTTATCCATCAGTAACGTTAGGCGGGCAGCCAAGACCTTCGCCAGTACTTTGGTGTCGCAGTTAATAAGTGTCGATGGCCTATAGGAATCTAGTTAGTTTCTTAGGAGGTTTATCAGGCTTTAACAATGATGTGATGACCACCTCCCGCATCGAGGGGGGTAAGACTCCACTTTCCAAGGATTCCTCAAATACTTCCCGCAGTACCGGTGCCTTAATATCAACATAACACTTATAAAATTCGGCAGGTAGCCCGTCCAAACCCGGTGCCATCCCATTCTGTATTGACCTAATGGCCTCCCTGATCTCCTCGATTTCTAATGGGGCACTCAGGAATTGTCTATGAACATCACTGAGCCAACAGATTGCCACATCACCTAAGAAGTCATCTAGTTCCACTTCGTCTGTTCTCTGTGTTGTGTACAAAGCAGTGTAGTGTGCCTTGAATATGTCTAGGATGCCATCCGCATCATGTCTGAGCTTTCCCTCCTGTTTCCTTCTCCAAGACAGTGTTATTGAATCTCGGACATTGGGTGATTTCCGCCAAAGCCCTCCCCGGGTGCTCCCCTTCTCCATACCTACGCGCCACCCAATGTCGCCCCCCTAAATTTGCCTTCTCTTGCAGCTACCTCCTCATATGCAGATAATTTAATCCTAAATTCTGTACTGTCCCATTCTCTGCCTGTACCATTCTATCTTCCAGACGCTTCATATCTTGTTCCAGATTCTTAAGTGTATTTTGAATATCTCTTAGAACCCCAAAGCTCTTGGATATGCAGTAGCCTCGCAGTGTGACCTTGAAGGCCTCCCATATATTCTCCATGCTATCAACAGAGCCCTTATTCCTTATGAAGAAGTCTTTTATTTCCACCTCCAATTCCGTCCTGAACACTAAGTCAAGCCAAGCAAGGCTGTCGGCTGCATCCTCCACGTCTGTCTTGGCCTATCATACCCAGGCATGGTGATCACAATACTTACCGGGCATTGAGTGGCCGGCTTGTCTCTGCCATAGTGTCCTGCTCCGCAACAGTTCAATTAGCCATCCTCTTCAGGTACGTGCAATACCTGAAGACACTTCGTCAGCCCCCTCAGCAGTACCAATTGTCTCACTTAGTACATCAATCTAGCGTTTAAAGGTACTGGGGGTATATCACTCTACATCCGAGAGATGTGCTTCACAGTTGTCGCCTTGCTCAGTAGCTGTTTCCTTCCGCCTGTTTAGCTTCTTTAGGAAATCTTCCACTTGGTGCGGTTTTGTATAGATCCTTTGTGTACCCTTGTATGTAACCCGCAGGCGCGCCGGGTACAACAGGGCATAGTCCACTTGCGCTTGTCTCAATTGCCGCTTCACCTCATTAAACTTGTGCCGTTCTTCCTGCACAAGAGGTGTGAAATCAGGATAGATGGTAATGGCCAGTCCATTATAATGTAGTTGACTTTTCTCCCTGGCCACTCGCAGTACTGCATCCCTATACCTATAGTTAAGGAGACGCGCTATGATGGGCCTAGGTGTACTACCAGGCGGAGGCCTCCGACCAAGAGAACGGTGCGCCCGTTCAACACAAATTGTGGGGAAAGTGCATCCTTGCCAAGCACCCCCTCCAGCATCTTCTCAACATATCCCTCCAACCTGCCAGTATTTGTACTCTCCGGCACACCCAAAATATGAATGTTATTTCTCCGGCTGCGGGCTTCAATGTCCTCATTTTTAGCATTGGTTATTTTCATCAATTTGTCCATTTGAGACACTGCGGTTTTTAACTGTGTAGTGACATCCTCCGTATCTAAAATCCTTTGTTCCGCTTCTTTCAGACGTACGTCATGCCCTTCCAGCTTGTGAGCTATAGCGTCCATGCGCGTCGTGATGGTATCCATCTTGTCCCCCATTGTCACGAATCCTTGACGCATCTCAGATAGTAATGTGCGCATGTCACCAGACATATCAGCATCGATCTCAGTTGAGGTTTTCCCTGCTCTATGTTCCGGTTCAGTGGGAGGTGGGTGCCCAGTCTTTTTGGTTTCAAATGTGAGCCATGGTTGGCGTGCATGAGTCCGTCCCATCTTGCAGAGGTCAACCACAAGACCCCTTAGTATAGTCCTTGTGGGCAAATACACTTGTTGCAGCAACACCCGTAGCCTCCTTCCTTTTCAGTGTGCCTCCATATAAGCACAACTCGCAGCCACCAAACTGTTATTCACTGTATCAGATCACTGATCATATCGGCGCAGGTTCTAAGTGCCCATTATGAATCTCGCAGGCAATTATTAAATATTGCACTCAGTGTCTAGCCACCTTTCCCGAGGCGCAGTGGTGTGACAAATAGAGGTTGCTGCCATAATTTGTCGCCACACTGCATGGCACCAAAGAGACAAGTGGATTTTCTTACAGGACAAGTAGATTTATGAAGCATCCTGCCCCATGGACAAGTAGATATTTTAATAAATTCCACACACCTGCAGATACCCCATTGTTAGACTCAATGTGTTCAGTATACTCAGGTCTGTTGTCAGGGGTCTTAGCCTGTGCCAAGGGACCCATTAAGGATCTCCTCACCCATTCTATTTCTTGTGAAATGCGCCTCTCCAAGACCGTAATTTCATCGATCAATAGTGACCCTGCTTTAACAAAGTAATTATCCAATGTACCTTTGGCAGCTCCCGCTGCTGCCAACGTGCTTTTGCTCCTTGGTTCCCTCTTGGTCATCATCGCACAGAATTAAATCCAATGTTTACAAGAAAAGGGTTTCAGGTAAAAGAATCAAGGGGAATGGCCCAGTCCCGGTCTCGACCGTTCTCTAACAGCCTCAAACAACCCGCCCTTTGCCCGGGCTTAGCCCCGCGCGCGCGGGGGTAGGAATGCTTATATGCGGGAGCTGGGGGCGGGAAGAGACACCAGGTGCGCTATGGTGATGGAGCGCTGTGCACCCTGGGTCTCGCAGTCCCGGCCCCGGCAGCAGCGGTAAAAGCCCGGAGAGTAGAAGGTCCTCGTTGATCAGGCTTCGTTTTGCGCAGAAGTCCAGGGAAAGGTAGAGAAAAGAAGCCCTGCAGCAGCTTACAAGGTCCCAGGCTGTGAGCGCCTCCCGCGGAGCGGGGGCCGCGAGCCTTAACTAGCCGCGAGGGAGCTGGGGGACGGGAAGAGACACCAGGTGCGCTATGGTGATGGAGCGCTGTGCACCCTGGGTCTCGCAGTCCCGGCCCCGGCAGCAGCGGTAAAAGACCGGAGAGTAGAAGGTCCTCGTTGATCAGGCTTCGTTTTGCGCAGAAGTCCAGGGAAAGGTAGAGAAAAGAAGCCCTGCAGCAGCTTACAAAGTCCCAGGCTGCGAGCACATGTAGCGCAAACGTGTTGGGACTCGTAAATTATTTTAATTGATCTAGTTTCGCTTATCTCAGAATAACCTCAGCTAACATACCAAGTCTATTCGGTTATTCAATGGATCTTGTTCTGTGCTGAAAGGGACCAGAATCATTTGGGGGGGGGGGTGAAAAATTATCATATAAGGACCTGGAATACAATAATTGTTAGTATTCAATAAGTTGCGGTAACCTCCAAGGTAATTTCTACCACTCAATTAATTTAGCCACAGCAAATAATGAAACAATAAGCAGAATATTCTATATTGAATTGTATTTTCATCTAGCTTCAAAATAGCATACAATCTAATTTTAAATTCGATCAGATTTAAAAGCTTGTGAAATCCATGCACGAAGGGAGCTATCTTCCTCAGCCGAGGGAGATTTTATTCTTTAGGAAGTAAATATAGGAAAATCAGTTGTTTCGCATACCAACCCAATTAATAAACGTTCATTAATTTCCGAATAAGTGTTCCAGTTCATGTTCATTGACTGAGGGGTAATGGGTGTCCGGAGCCTCAGTAAACCTGTAGTAATAGAGCTGATCTGGTGGGGTTACTTGTTTTTGACAATGGGAAACCCTTGCCCCTTTACTGTAGTAGAACTGGTCGATGTGTCTTTACGAGTTAGAGAGGTCACTGGTTCGTTGAAATCAAATCCAATGTATTTAATGGTGTTTCATCACAGTGGAAGAACATTCATAGCCAACACGTGTTTCGCCCCCTTACAGTGACCAGGGCCCTTGCCGACCGACCGTAACTGGATATCTAAGCTCTGTTCGCCGTACTCTAATACTGCCGCCTTTGGCGTACTAGGAAAGGACAGATTTTTCCTATACTCAGCCTTCCAATTTCAGACTCCCTGAGGAAGAAGCCCCAGGCCGGATGGCAACTGTATGGGGGTGAACACGTGTTGGCTATGAATGTTCTTCCACTGTGATGAAGCACCATTAAATTGCTTGGTATTGATTCCTACGAACCAGTGACCTCTCTTACTCTTAAGACTTGTCGACTAGTTCCAGTTCATGATCGAATTGTCGCCCCTTTCCGCTCTGCAGCGTCAATGCCACAGCTGCTTGTCGGAACCCTTTCTGCCAGAGAGGTGTCACTACACAAGCATACCAGCCGGTAGAAAACTCAGTATTTTGTCACATTTCATCTTTTTTCTCAAAGTCCACATCTTTGTCTCTGTACCGCAAGATGGGTAGAGACGCGATGGACGAGATAAGAACCACCGATTTTCACAGTTCAGGTGATTATACACCGTTGATTCCAGGTTGACAGACCTTGACGTCACCAAATTTGTCAGACCACTCTGTCCCGTTGGTCAGTTTTCAATTAGATGAGATGATGACCGGGGTCGGCAATATCGCCCCTGTAACAAAACCGGCCCTCGCAAACTGCTCGGCTTCATTCCCCCTCACCCCACGAGGGCCGGCTGAGCAGTTTGCCGGGCCGGTTTCTGATCCCAGTCCGGCCCAGCGTCATACTATTCAGTTCATAAGTACATACTAGGAGAGAAAGCAAGTTTTGAGGCCTTCAGGAAACAGCTTGTGCATGATAAATTTGTACTAAAATATGAATCTTACATTATTCAAAACCGTGCATTAGTTCTTCAATTAGGCAAACAAATTAATTTCAATTGTATCAAATAAGGTACCTCCAATTTTTTTCTCGCACATTTGACTATTTAACATATCATTTTGTATGTTTTTTTCACGTTATGTTAATACATCATTCAGGATTTTAAGCACATTTGAAATAAACTTTCACAAATTATAAAATTACTTTCTGTAAAATCTACTTTTCTTGTCAGTGTTCACATTTCTCATGTTAGAAAAAAACACTAGAATGTGTAATGTTCTGTTATCGTTTATTTACCATATTCATCCATGCATCAAAACATATCACAATATAATTGTTAAACTTCACATTTGCTTTTTGACTGTTAAGTGTTACCAGAAACCTACGCCTAACATTCTGCATGCTTTTACGATGCAGTATCCAAATTGAGTTTTGTTTTTGTTTTCTTAATCTTGATAACCTGACACATTTGCCATTATCGTAAAATATTGTAACAAATTATTTTTAGGGTCAAATTATAAAGATAGATGAAAGATAACGTCTATGTTTTATCTCACTTTTCAAAAGTGCAATAGTTTTAACTTGAGTAGTATACTTCGGGAGAAATTATTTTCTGTGATAGATATCAGATTTCCACATGCGTTGTTGCCTAGGTGTCACTGTGGTTAGATTTTTATCATATAAGCACGACATCAATGAATGAGTGTGAAAGGGAGTACAAGTTTAGTATTTCAAAATAAGGGTGCTAGCCTTTGGGCGATTAAGCAGTTATATAAAATATTTTGTGGATAGATTTAGATTAAATTTTCTTAACCTCAAGCATAATATACACCATATCGGCATAATTAGGAGGGCCAATATAGTTAGTTCATGAAGGGACAAAACTGGGTTCGTTAGTACCAATGGAAAAAAACACCAGTGTTGTAACCATACAGGATACTAAATATTTTCCTCAGCCATTTGTGACAAACGTGTCAATCGAACATGTAAGGGTGTCCTCTCAATGTTAATGTTAATGTATGTTGAGTTATGCCAGGAATAGAACCTGCTTGTATGAACACAAAAATAATATTCACTGGCAAAGCCAAAAAACTTTGAACCTTAAAAGTGGCACGCAAGCACACGTGTTTAATCTTGGAATGGGTGTATTATAAAATGTTAGATGTGTGCAGGAGAATTAAGAGGAAAACAGTAGATGGGAAAGGGAATAAGTCCACTCCTACGAAGTGCAGGATAGAAAAAAATAAGAGTCCCTTTAAGTATGCAGCGGAAGAATGCCATTCACTCCCAATCACAACATGGCGAGACCGAAATACTCTTGGTGGACAAACACAAGAATAGGGTGAAAAGCCGTAGCACTATGACACATGGGATAGATAACTCTTAGCCATTAGCAAGACACTCACTGAAAGTCCAATATAAACATATTTTACGTACTAGAAGCAAGTGTGCCTGTAGCATAGACCTAAATACTGTGACTCTAAATGCATGTCATAGTAACAAAACATCAGAGAACAGGTTTCTAAATAAATGTGGCAAGTCCATATCTTTAGAAAATGTATGGGATATTAGATAGCGTCTTGTGTGGAATATTTATTTCAAAGTTTTACTTAGACACTTACTGCCATTTCAAAACTTCAAGGAACAACATGTGGTCAAATGGAAGTTATTCAAAATTTATGAGCACTTCAATGAAATGATTTATGGACTTGTTATATTCTAAAACTAGGGATTGCCAAGCAGGGATCCAATGCCGGATCCAGGGCACTGGTGTACTGAGTCTCCTGTGCTTATGTGCCTATATTTTTCATCCTCTATTAAATAGTATGCCATTATATTTATATAGCGTGCAATACAACTGGGCGAGGTCTGAAGGTTATCTACACTGATGCAATTAAAGGTGGTATTCAAAGATGACCGGTTTAAGTTTGCACTTTAAGGAAGATAGCTTTCACGCTCAAAAGTCAGAGAGGACAGCTCTCGCTCCCTAAATAAAAGAAGTTACTTGGAGCAGAGGTGGTCGGGACATAGACCTGCATCGGGGATATGCAATAATGTTATTCTAAAAACGAGGGATCTGAGCTAAGAACGCAGTTAAACTGAATTGCTTCCTTTTACTGGAAGCCAAGCAGCGCACACCTTGCAACAGTAACACAGTATCCATGATATTTAATGATTTTTTTTCTTCTTTGTCGGTCACACTCTTCGAGTACAATGGTTCGAGCTACATTGTGCAAGATCTGCAAAGTGCTGACAATGCTGGCTGCGCCTAGAAAACAAATCTCATCGAGAGTACCATAGTTTAAAAGTAGGCGTTTGCTTGCTTTCGAATTACAAGGCAGCATGACGAGTGCCACCTTGCTAGTCTGCTCCTGGCTTTCTGAATAGTAGTTTGTGTGGGTCTGCTGAGCTGTAGCCAGGCACAACGAAAAACGCCTGCTTCTATTAAGTTTTATGTCCAGCCTTCTAACTGGCCAGCGTTTTTTCATGGTGTATATTTGACGTAGTTCCCGCGTTTGGGAATTATACTTTACTCACTCCTACCGATTTATGTTACCCGTACTTCTCCTTCCATGTACTAGTCTGCGTAACAGGTCAATGTGACAGCACCAGTTTGCATTTGAAAAAGTGTACTTGCTTGTGTTAAGAAGGGACGGCAGTACAGAAGATTGTGAACATGGAGTTTAGAAAAAAGTGAGAAATATCGAGAGTAAAGACTGGATACCAAGTACATTAATATGTCGAAGTATGAGTACTGCGAGTTGTAATGTATGTGCTATTTTTAGGTTTCGCCTCGTCGAAAGCTGCGCCGCGCAGCTTTTCGGCGCAGGCGAAATCTTATGAGAATAATATGTGGGCTTCGTTCCGCCTCTGTCTTCCATTGGCTAGCTCCGTAAATGGAGGCTAGCCATTGGAAGAGAGAGGCGGCCGTCATTGTGCAAGGTGATTGGTGGGCGTTCCCGGCGGTTTTTTTTTTCTCATCCTGCTCCTTTGACAACGTCATTGCGGTGGTGGGCGGTTCCTATTTTGGGGGGGGGGGGGGGAAGGTTTGTTTTGGTCATTGCAGGC
Source organism: Lissotriton helveticus (assembly GCF_964261635.1). Taxonomy (NCBI): domain Eukaryota; kingdom Metazoa; phylum Chordata; class Amphibia; order Caudata; family Salamandridae; genus Lissotriton; species Lissotriton helveticus. Next base: position 730,601,819 of record NC_136072.1, read on the forward strand.
CGACCGCCGCCGGAAGAAGTCCAGTTGAGTGCTTTTTCTTGCAGTTTCCGCCCCCCTTTCCGCTGTCAATGCCTTTCCCGCCCCCCTCCCGCTGTCTGTGCCTTTCCCGCCCCCCTCCCGCTGTCTGTGCCTTTCCCGCCCCCCTCCCGCTGTCTGTGCCTTTCCTGCCCCCTCCCGCTGTCCGTGCCTTTCCCGTCCCCCCTCCCGCTGTCCGTGCCTTTCCCGTCCCCCCTCCCGCTGTCCGTGCCTTTCCCGTCCCCCCCTCCCGCTGTCCGTGCCTTTCCGGCCCCCCCTCCTGCTGTCCGTGCCTTTCCCGCCCCCCCTCCCGCTGTCCGTGCCTTTCCCGCCCCCCCTCCCGCTGTCCGTGCCTTTCCCGCCCCCCCTCCCGCTGTCCGTGCCTTTCCCGCCCCCCCTCCCGCTGTCCGTGCCTTTCCCGCCCCCCCCTCCCGCTGTCCGTGCCTTTCCCGCCCCCCCCTCCCGCTGTCCGTGCCTTTCCCGCCCCCCCCTCCCGCTGTCCGTGCCTTTCCTTGTTTTCTTTGAAAGTGCCACATCAGTCGTTCAAGGGTGGCCAGTGGGGAAGGGGGGAGCCTTGTATGAGCCCCACTCCCAGCAGTAAACGCCCCCCTCTGTGAGGAGTATGGGTGCCCTCGCATTAAGATGTACATGCTCTCAATGTTAGATATACTTGTGCTCTCTAGTGACTAGGTTTAGGTGTGGTGCACAAGAGACGTGTGCTCTCATTATGCCGAGCATAAGCATGCTCACTGTCTCATGCCTGGACTAGTACATGTTCTCTCGCCGTAAGGTGTCTAGGGGGTGTCCTTATAAGATGCACGTGTGCTCTCAAAGTGTGGGTGCCTTCTCACTTTGAAATGTATATACTCCCTCACTGAGTTGTATAGATGATGTGGCTGTAAGGTGCCTGTGTTCTCTTTATTAGGTATGCAGGGTTTCAGGGTTTAAAGTCTTTATTTTGATATCAAAATCATAAAAGACAATATTTAAAACACATTTCATTATAATAACATTTGTCCATTTAAAATATCAGCACCATTATCATAAAAAGTTATTAAACATACAGAAATACAAAGACTGACCTGCATTAAAAAATTTGTAAAACGTACAAAAGTATACAAAAGTCACACCTCATACTATATGCAGATTTTTCCTGAGTTTAGTTAGGAGTGGTATGGGCAAGCCTTTATAAGGGGATTAAGAGGCCCTGTTGAAGGTTTTTATCTGTTTCTTGCCCTAATAACCCAGGCCCACCCTAAGAATTTAGCTGTACTCGCCACAATCATCTCTGAGGTATTAGTTTTTAAAAACTGAATAGCCTCCGAAGACTTTCTAAAAGGAAGGCGCTGGAACAAAGGTTTTAACCATTTTGTTCGAGGCACGGAATAGATCGGGCAGGCAAACAGAAAGTGGCCCTCAGTTTCTTTATGACTTGTGCACCAGCTGCAAAATTCAGTTACTCCATTGACCCATTTTTTTGTGAAGGAATTCAATGGCAATGATCCCACCCGAAACTGGTGGTAAAGTTTCTTGTCAAGCGGGTTGGTGATGATATCCCAGTAGGTTTCACGGGTGGGATCCAACTTAATGGTCAGAAACCTTCCCGTAAGACCAACAGAACTGGAGGCCGTAATTAACAATGAACGGACCGATGCCCAGTATAATGCCTTAAAGTCCTGTTTGGATGGAAAAGCATTAGTACTAGGAGATAACCACAGATGTTCTAGTCCCATTTCAATCAGGATGGTTTTTACACCTTTTAACCAAGGGATTCTCCCTGATCCCCCAATTGACCTAACTTCTGTCAATTCCTTGGCAAAAAGGGTAAGGTCAGGGGATGTCCATATACGCCTCCAAAAGGCCACCAGTCTAAATCTTGCCATCTCATTAATTGGGTTACATCCCATATCCAAACATAAGGGTATGGAAGGTGATGATTGGGGTAACCCAATCAAACTCCTCAAGAACTTACACTGGGTTCTGAATAGGCTGGAGAGGTCAGTGTATCCCCAGAGATCAGCACCATATAAAATTGCGGTGTTGATCTTGGTGTCATAGATTTTTAACGCTGGGGTAACCCGTTTAGTAATTGATCTCCTCACTCAGAAGGCAACCAGTGAGTCGGGCAAGTTTTAGCTGTTGGGCACTGACCTGATCTTTCCAGCCCAAGCGACGGTCCAAAGTGACCCCCAAGTAGGTCATGGTTTCAACCTGTTCCAGGTTGACTCCACTCAGACTCACAGAGCTACGGACAGAGTGCCTCCTATTGAGAACCATGAACTTGGTTTTACCAACGTTTACCTTAAGATCGCTGATGGCACAGAACTCCTCAAAGCGGTCCAGCGCCCGCTGCAAACCACTGCGTGTTTTGGAGAGGAGTAGGGTGTCGTCAGCAAAGATAAGCAACGGAAATCTTGTCCCTGCCAACAAGGGGGCATCGGTGGGGGTGTCTGCAAAGAATTTAGCCACTTGATCAATGAATAGCAGGAAGAGTGTTGGGGCGAGGACACAACCCTGACGAACACCACGGGTCACAGGGAAGGATTTTGACACTTGTCCCTGACCTCCCCACCTCACCCGTGCACAATTATCCTCGTGCATTTTAACTATCAGATCAAGTAGTTCCCTGGGTAAGCCCAAGTCCCTCAGGACACACCACAATTTAACCCTCGGCACAAGGTCGAAAGCTGACTTCAGATCAATAAATGCGGCAAAGATGGTACCACCGCCGAGCAAAACCACCTTCCAGTAGATCAGACGGAATCTGAACACCTGGTCGATGGTGCTCGTTCCAGATCTGAAGCCTGCTTGCATAGGAGATAAGACGTCCTCTTGTTCAATCCAGCCTTGGACTCTACTCAAAACCATGCGTGCAATAATTTTTTGGAGGGAGTCGATAAGGCTAATCGGGCGGTAATTGCCCGGATTAGACCTGTCTCCTTTTTTATGGATTGGGAGTATCTCCGCACCCTTCCACGACCCGCGGAATCTTGCCCCCTTAGCTATTGCATTAGCGATCTTTGTTATATAGGGCACCCAAAGAGCGGGGTTAGCTTTAAACAGGTCAGCAGGGATTAAATCCATCCCTGGCGCTTTTCCCCGCTGAGTCAGGCCAAGTGCTAGCTCTACCTCAGTTTCCTAGAAGGTAAATTTCTCCCCTCGGATGGATGACAGAGGTACCTCTTCCAGTTTAAAGGGGGGTTCAGATGACACAGCACTAAATTGAGCCGAATAGTGGGTCACCCAGAGTTCGGGAGATGCATGGTTTGAAGGGATACGTGAGTTGGGGTCCTTACCCCATTTCACTAAGTTCCAGAACGTGAGCTGATTATTTGAGGTGGAGGCGTCCAGAAGATCGGACCAATACATATCCTCCCACTCCCTTTTGGCTTCCCACTGAGCTTTCTTATATCTCACCCTTGCTGTCTTGACCGCAATCATGTTCCGGGACTTAACCGCATTAACAAGTTGTCTGTGGGCCTCCCTACACTTTTTGTTATACCATTTCTGGCGGGTTACAATCTGTTTAACAGTGCCCTTCTGACCTGGTAAAGAGAGAAGAAGTTTGAGCTCGTTAAAACAACGCTCATGTAGGTCGATAACAGTATTTACAGAGCCACCCCCCCTGCAATTCCTCGCACAAAATTTCGTTAAGCGTGTTTGAGACGACGGTCTCAACGCTCTCCTGGAGGATCTCATCCCCCGCCAACCTGGACCATTTTAACCTCCTGCGATCATTGGTCAGGAGAACGTCCCCAGTCCGGAGGGTGTCAAGTTCTTTCAATGGCATCAAACCGGGTAGCCTGAAGTAAAGTACCAGAGGGTTATGGTCGCTTTCTGGGCGGGGTACCACTTCCATATCTACCAGCAATGGCCAGTATTCCAGTTTTAACAGAAAGTAGTCAATCCGGCTTTTCCTTACTCTGTTGTCAAAGGTGTAGTTTGCACCCGATCTAGACTGACCATTTATTGCTCTTAGCCCCTGGGTAAGACACAGAGCCGTCCAGTTTAACGCGGCCTCAGTAGCTTTAACAGTTTTATTTGACACCAAGTCTAGAATATTCCAAGCTGCATCTTCTGCAGAGCCCCAGCTATCTCCAGCTACATATAGTGGCTCAAAGGTGCAGTTTAAATCACCTGCCAGGAGGACAAGGTCTTCTCTGACCTGTCCTACGAGCAGGTGGTCCAATGCATCCAACACTACAGGGCAGCGACCCCAGGGAGCCCTCTTGCATATACATTAATAACAATCAGGTCCCGATGGCCGTCTTTGCTCCGTTTGATTGCCAGGAGGTCCGGACTATCTACAAGTAGCTCAGATGGGTGATATCCAGATTACTGCTTCACCCAAATCAGCAGGCCCCCTGAGGCTCGCCCTTTGCCGCCCCTTATAGCTGGTTTGAAGAAATTTATGAAACCTACTCTATGCACTGGGTCAGGTGCCCAAGTTTCCTGTAGCAGGATGATATCAAATTTGTCCACAAACTCCAACCAGTCTTCTGAATACATGCTTCCCCTGACCCCAGCAACATTCCAAGACAGTATGTTAAAAGTTTTAGATGAGGTGATGGCGCAACAGGGGGCGATAATATACATCCCCTTAGCCCAGCTGTTTCGCAGGAAGCCACCTTGGGCGAATTCACTAAATTTCTAAACGGTGTTGCCTCTGATATCCCTGCATCTACAACCGTGGTCTCAATGAAGCCAATTATGGGTATTGAGACGGATTGTGGGCCTTCCAAGGATGTATCACGAACAACATATGTTTCCGATGGGGTGGAGACGGTGAGCCTAATTACAGGACTTGGAACAAGACGTGCTCCTTCAGTGGGAGCAACATTTTCTACAGCAGAAAACACAGGGGTAGGGATGGAATCGGGATTATTAGCTGGAACAATAACCCTACAGAGTCAATCGACCTCATCCAGGCAGCCAAACCTATTTGAAGTCGAAGTGGGAACACCTTCCCACCAGCCATTTTGACCCTGCCAACCTTCCCTTCGTCCCCCCCGCATAGTCTTGTGGGCTGTGGACCAGTTCCCTCCTAAGTTTGTGTGCGATCGTGGAGGATAAAAGAAGGTAAGTGGCTTGACAGTAATACCAAAGTTATCGCCACATACATCCCATGAGCATAAATGGTGAGCTGTCCTTGGATCTGCAAAGGAAATAACAATGCAATCACCCGGGATAGACTTAGATGAACGGCCTACCCAAGGTACCCTACGAACCATTAAGATGTTACTTCTGAGGTGATTCGGTAGTTGTCTATTTGCATTAAGCCAATGAATGACCTTGTTCTTTAGTGACCAATGATCCTCTTGGGACTGTGGCTCTAAAACAGGCACACCTGTCAACACTACAACAAAAGGCCTGGCATCTGGTGGTAAGTCAATGTAGCCCCCACGAAAATTATGTCTGTTTCCATTTCTAAATCCCTGGGAGTATGCACGTGGATTCCCACTCTTATTTGGTTGTTGGACGATAACCTGAGAGCCCATTCTTATAGGTGCTATATCTTGTGGAGGGCAAGGGGTTGGGACAGTGGATGGGGGCTTAGTGACCAAAGAGTTACAGTTCATGGTGCGAGGTTTAGGTATGGGTTTAAGGTTGGGCGTGGGCTGGACCGGTGTAGGTAAAGCTGGAGCCTGTAGGATACTCTCAACACCCTGTGGGGTGTTTGCCTCCATCAGTTTTAGGCTAAGACTAGCTAAGGTGACTATTGTCTTATCCATTTCTAATAGATTGTTTTCGATGCGTGAGAGTCAAAGTTCCAGAGGGGATAAAAGCCTCTTCAATGTGTCCCATACAGTTTTAAGAAAATCTTCATCACCCCCCTGTAACTTACCGGGCTCATCTAGCAATACCTCAGGGACTCCCTCAGCAAGATTTGGGGGTGATTCCCCCGTATTTGTAACTAAATCTATACTATCTATGCTGATACCAATGTCCACATCTGTAGGGCAGGTATTAGCCAGCGGAATACTAGTACCTGCTCTATTAGAGGCCAAGAGGCGACGATTATTGAAGAAATGTGCCCTCGCAGTTATGGCCTTTTTTCGGGCATAGGCTGATCTGACAAGAAGTTTTCTAATATGTGCAGCGTCCCTTTTATTAAAACTAGCAGGCTGCTTTAGCATGTCAAAATGTTTGGGGACACCTAAGTTTACGCCTTGGGTTTTGGACAGCAAGATCTGGGTGGGCTTAGGGGATATCAACAGAGGAGTAGATGGTAATTCCGATGGAGGGGTTGATGAGGAATGGTGGATATCCGCCTTTACTATCAGTGGCTGGGGGCCTAGCAAGCGTTCAGGAGTTTTAGCAGAGGCAATGTTGCCTAGGGATGATTTTTTAGAAAATGATAAATCCTGGGAGAGTCTTCGAGCTGCCTCTAACTCCAATGACACTCTATGTTGCATTTTAGTGATTTCATTGTCAATGGCTAGATTAGTCTTGACCATGAAATCATAGAGTGTCCCATTAGGCTTTAGCCCTCCCTTAGCAGTTTTGCTACGTGTCCCCCGAGAACACATGGTAAGTAGCAGAATAAAAAACAGTTAACAGAGCCCGTACATATAATATAATAACAATTCGAACAAGGGGGGTGGCCCAGTCCAGTCCTCTCAGACCTCGAACGGCCTCAAACGGCCCGCTCTTAGCCCGGTCTTCGCCCCGAGCTGCGTCCCGCGCTGCGGGAGATGACGCCTTTAAAATAGGGGGCGTTGAGGGCGTTGGGAGGGACAACAGGGAGAGCGGACCGGAAGCTGACACGCGGTCACGCAGGGACTCCTGGACAGTGGAGTCCCCGCTACGCTCGCAGTCCCGCTGTTTGCCTCAACCCTTTTCCGACGTCAGTATCTTCCCTCCAGGTCCGACGTGCAGCCCCTCGTAAAAGCCGGCGATGCGGCACCCGCAAAGCGGGTGCGGCGAGGTCCGGTGGCAGAAGCAGGCAAGTTCTCCTGTGTGTGATTTCTCCTGGCAGTTAGAGTCTTGTGGTGATCCCACGGAAGCTAGGAGGATAGAGATTTAAAAACCCCTCCAGTGGGCGGTGGGAGGGACAACAGGGAGAGCGGACCGGAAGCTGACACGCGGTCACGCAGGGACTCCTGGACAGTGGAGTCCCCGCTACGCTCGCAGCCCCACTGTTTGCCTCAACCCTTTTCCGACGTCAGTCTCTTCCCTCCAGGTCCGACGTGCAGCCCCTCGTAAAAGCCGGCGATGCGGCACCCGCGAAGCGGGTCGCGCGAGGTCCGGTGGAAGAAGCAGGCAAGTTATCGTGTGTGTGATTTCTCCTGGCAGTTAGTCTTGTGGTGATTAGGTATGCATATCTTCGCGCTGTGAGGTGTATATGTTTGATCATTATGAGTTGTGTAGGCGGTGTTGTTATGAGATCAGTGCATGCTTCCGCAAGGTATGTAAATATACCTTGCCACTGGGCGTGTAAGGTCGAGCTCATGTATGCTGTCTCACTCAAGCGTATAGCATGGTCTGGACAGGAGATACATGTTTGCTCTCGCTATATGGCGTTTGGGTGTAATATTTACAAGTGCTCTCGATATAAGGTGCACTTGCACCCTCACTAAAAGGTGAGTATGTGCCCTCACTGCAAGGTGCACTTGTACCCTCAGTGTAAGGTGCATGTGTGCCCATACTGTGAGAGGCCCATGTGCTTCCAGTGTAAGGTGTAGATTTGCCCTCAATGTGAGATGTCCTCGAGCTCTCACTATAAGTTGTTTATGTGCCCTCACTGTGCTCTCATTTTAGGCTGCGTGTGTGCCCTCACTGTGAGATGCGCGCGTCCGTGAGCACCTCACAGTGCACCCTCTGTCACATCTAAGTGTTGTCACGCTAAGGTGCATAAATATGCCCTTGTTGTGTAAGGCGCACGTTCTCTCAATGTACAGTGTTGGCGTGCCCATACTGTAAGAGGACCCTCTGCTTCCAGTGTAAGGTCCCTTCACTGTGAGAGGCACGCGTGCTCTCATTATAGGGGGCACACGTGTCCTCATTGTGAGAATCACATGTTCTCTCACTATAATAAGGTGTACATCTGTGTGATGTGCACGCCTACATGGACACTTCACAGTGTGTGCTACATCGGGTGTACTTGTGCTGTCATTATACGGTGCATAGCTGCTATCACGGTGAGAGGTGCACTGTACATTATACATTGGGTCAGATGTAGATGCTCTCACTAAAAGCTGCATGCGTGTCACTACTGTGAGATCTCCACATACATGTGCCCTTTGTCAGATGAATGTGTGCTATCACGAAAAGGTGTCCATGAGCCATCAGTGTGAGAGGTTCATGTACCCGGACACTTTACTTTAGATACTTTGTCAGACGCACGTGCTCACTGTACACCCGCCTTCATTGGGGCATGTGCGTGTACTCACTATGAGGTGTGTGTGTGTGTGCGTTTACTGTGAGGTGTGTGTGTGTGTGTGTGTGTGTGTGTATATATAAATATATATCCTCAGTATAAGCATCTTTCTTTCACAGTCAGCACTCTGATAGATGTATGTTCGCACTGCAAGATGACCGTTCTCTCCCTGCACAGTGTAACTGTGTCTTCAGCATAAGATACTTATCCCACTCTATGCATGACACGTGCCTCCGTTGTGAGATGTGCCAACACACACGGCCTCTTCATAGCGAGGACTGCATTGCAAATGCTATAGGTCTCGCATTTGCGAGAGATTAAGCTATTGGCATTGTAAATGACAATGCTATTTATTTATTTTCAAAACCAACACATAAATAAAAATTGTCATTTACAATGCCAATAGCTCAAACTTTTCAAAAGGCGAAACCATTGCATTGTAAATGCTTGTTGCTTCTTGTGACGTCCGGTGCCAGAAAGGGGTTAAGTGGCTGTCTAGGTTGTGCAACATGGTTTTTGGATGCGCTAACATTATTGAGGTTCTCAGTGCGGTAAGTGTGTGCAAAAGTGAAAGGGCCGCTCTGAAAAGTTGCTTATTTTGATGTTTAAAAAAGTGTTTTCTGGGTGTTTAGTAGTATCGTATCAAAGTGTAGAAAACCTAAAACAGGTAATAAATACTTCAGCCTCCTTTACGCGTTTTTTTCTGCGTGTATTGTAGCCTCGTGTCACGCGGTAGTAAATATAAAACTGGGAATACTTCAACCTCTTTATATCTTTGTGGGGCTCTTTCGGTCGTTTTGTGTCAGCCCCTTGCCATATGGCAAATGGGTGCTATGCATCTCACGAAGTTGCTGGCATATAATGACCAGGTTAAACACCGGCTCCTTTTTTAGGGCTCGGACTCCTTCCCAGTGAAACTGGGAGGAGTTTGAGAACTAATGTTAAAGGAGAAAAAAAAGAAGTATCTCCTAGGGCCTTGGAGAGAGAAATTCCAGACATTCCTTAGCGTTTTCTGTCATCTGGTCAGTGATTCGTCTTCCTTGTGTTTTCGTTTTAATAGGCTTGAAGTGATAGGGTAAATGTAGTTTAGTTCCGCCATTTTGGGCATATTTCGTGCGTGCTCGCGCTAAGAAGTACATAAATTATAATTAGGAGCTGTCAGCGTGCCTCCGTTAGTGAATCCAGATGGCCGGGCGCGTTCACAATTCTGCAGCTCTCAGCGCGCAGCTTCCTGAGAGGACCGTGATAACATGCCCATGGTAAACTAGAGCTACATTTCCCAAGTTTGTCGTGGACTGCGAGAGGTAACTACGTCGAAACAAAAGGAGCCGAGCACCCTTGGCGCCCAGGCGTAGGCGCATGCCTCCTTAAGGCGCTAGCTGGCTCAGGATACGGAGCAACCAAAACACACGGCGCTTCGGAAAGGATCCCGCGCAGCCCATTAAACACTGCCGCCAGATAGCAAGGGCCGGTAATGAGGACTTTCGAACAGAAATCTAGTATCCTGGCATGCGCTCAGACCGCAAGGGACGGGCCTGCACACTTTTCTGTTCCAGTTTCTTTCCGACATTTTCGCCAAATTGTCCATGCGAAATAAGCAGTATTTCCGAAAGGTGTTTTTGTTTATTTAACTGAAGAATTGGAAACTTCAGGACGAATTTATTTATAATTGCACAATCCATCACACAAATCAATATGATTCGTATACTCACACTTCTTAAGACATTTTTATTTCTCTGAAAGGGATTCCTGAGATGCACACTCGTAGAACTCTGCAGCGCGTTACAGAGCGGGTTTCTCCCTCCACATACTGTCTTGTAATTTACTTTCGCATTGTACCTCGCTACATTCCTGCAGGTACGTACCCTCGGTTGAAGCTGTGCACTGAACATCTGATCTGAACAGAGCTTCTCCGACCTCCAGGACGTTTCTTGCAGCTTCGTGTAGACGGAGCCCAATATCCATCAGACACCACTACATTTTCCGGGTCTGTCTCACGAGAAAAGCAGGGCCATCAATTTGCAGTGATCTGGCTTGTGTCAGCCGCGGGGAAGCAGTTTTATTTGCACGGCCGTGCGGTCCTGTGGGCGCAGTCTGCAGGAGGCCCCACATAGGCAGCGGTTGTCTGAAGCCCCCACTGCAGGTTATAGAGCGACCTCGGGGCCTCCCCAGGACACATCTGCAAACACAGTATCCCTCCCAGAACCAGCAAGGTAAAGCGCAATATCACAGCGCCTAGCGCTCCGAAGGAATGAATGACGCAGTTAACAGCGAGGCCGTGTATACGAGCACGAAGGGCGACAAGGCCGTGAGTAACGTCCAGACTGCTGTACGTGGAGAATAAGTGTTTTTAAAAAGAGCCGCCATAACAAAACGAATGCGACATGACATGGCCGCAATGCAAAATATACGGATATATCTTCAAACGGAGACTGCGTTTCAGCATTTGTAGTGAGTTAAAGGGTGCAGAATTAACAGCAATTATGGCGCAGTTCAAGGACTGCGCCTCGTGAGGAGAGGTAGCCCAGTTTCTACTATTCTCGCATTGTACATTTGGAGATCTCACAAAGCCGTGTGACCTGGGGCAGGCTGATGTGTGGCCCCGCGACCACGTAAAAACTAAAGGCTTGGTTTAGAGTTTAGCCAATGATCTGCCTAGTTATAACTGCATTAGAATATCAGAGACTGTAATAAGGCAGGCAGGTTGCAAACAGAACACATAACCCCCCTGTAATATAAACGACCTAAATATAATCCAGCGACTGAAGCCGCACTAGTAAACATTAAATACATTTTTGCAAACAGCGTGCCCCTTATGTAAAGCGTGTAATAGAAGCACCCGTCATGCACAGCGCTGCAGCTACGTATGCACACTCTTTGAACTCTCAAAAGTAACTGACATACAACGAAATTCAATTCAAATACTTCTGTAACGAAATCCTGTATGAGCTGGCATCGCACCTTCTTCATCAAACAATGGAAAGGTGCATGCATGTTTACAGAAATAGAGTGGCAGTCTCATCGAACGTGGACCTATAGAGTATGGTGCTAAAATACAGTCAACGTTTGTAGACATCCGTGCAACTGACCACTGGTAAGAATGCATTATTAATACATCCGATGTTGCACGGATGTCTACAAACGTTGATATATTATATATATATATATATATATATATATATATATATATATATATATATGTATATACATATATACACACACATTATGTAAATAATATATATATGCATGTCCACACAGCTGCATACCCACATACACAGTGCTTTTATTTAACAAAATGCAGTGGTATAAGCCTATAGGTCCTAGGGATCCGTAAATATGAACAAGACATCCCAGTCCCTGTGAAACATAGGTTTCATCATCATGATCGACAGCCGCTGCCATCTCTCTACTGTCCATTGGTTAATCAACATTCTATCCAGAGGTAAACACAATCTGTACATCCCAATTACAACCCGCGCCCACTCTCTGCTGCACCTACTGGAGAATAGCTTTAGCTATGTCTCCTTTCTATGGACTCAATGTGTGTTTTTTTACCAGTGCACATGATATTTTCCAAAATTCTACATTTTTAAATGAGAAATTTAGTAACGCTTTGATTTTACGACGAACTCGTGCTTTATGAACGTGTCTTCATATTCACAGGGACGGGTGCGGTGCCACGTAGAACGTGAGCTATGCAGACATAAGTGCAGTGCCACCAACCTTGCAATGTTTAAGACACACGTGCTTGCAGCGCCACAAGGCTTCAAACGTGCAGACTTTACAAATGCATACAGTCGCAGGGCCGCCATACACTTCCAATTTTACAGACCCGCGTGCAGTACCACCACCACTAGCACTACCACTACCGGTACCACCACCAGTACTACCACTACCATTATTACCACCAGCAGTACTACCACCACCAGTACCACCACTACCAGTACCACCACTACCAGTACCACCACTACCAGTACTACCACCACCAGTACTACCATTACCAGTACCACCACCTCCAGTACTACCAGTAACACCAGTACTACCACTACCACCACCACCACCACCACTACCAGTACTACCACTACCAGAACTACCAGTACCACTACCACCACCATCACCAGTACCACCATCACCAGTACTACCACCACCAGTACTACCAGTACCACCACCACCACCACCACCAGTACTACCACCACCAGTACCACCACCACCACCAGTACTACCAGTACTACAGGCACCAGTACTACCACTACCACCACCACCAGTACTACCAGTACCACGACCACCAGTACTACCACTACCAGTACTACCACTACCAGTACTACCACTACCAGTACTACCACCACCAGTACTACCATTACCAGTACCACCACCTCCAGTACTACCAGTAACACCACCACCAGTACTACCACTACCAATACCACCACCACCACTACCAGTACTACCACTACCAGTACTACCAGTACCACTACCACCACCACCAGTACCACCATCACCAGTACTACCACCACCAGTACTACCAGTACCACCACCACCACCAGTACTACCACCACCAGTACCACCACCACCACCAGTACTACCAGTACTACAGGCACCAGTACTACCACTACCACCACCACCAGTACTACCAGTACCACGACCACCAGTACTACCAGTACTACCACTACCAATACCACTACCACCACCAGTACTACCACCACCAGTACCACCACCACCAGTACCACCACCACCAGTACTACCACTACCAGTACTACGGCCAGCAGTACCACCACCACCAATGCTACTGCTCACCACCAGCCATCAGTGCACAATTTCTACAGGCAGTCACGGCAATCAGTACATGCATCGATTGTTACACATCCACAATTAAGTATTGTAGCAATCTCAGTATGGTACACTTTAGTTTTAAACATATTCATGTAAAAACACAGCATGCCACCATTGCTACAATTATAATCTAACACACATAATTCCACTACACACCACATTAACACACTCCATAACACTTAGCAAAAATACATTACCATTTACAATGCCATTAGCTCAAACTCAAATAAATCCGAGCCCGATTGCATTTCTAATGCTTGTTTGATAAAAGCTTGCACTCGGCTTTGTTGCGTGAGTTCAAAAAGTGCGATCGCTTTAAAGGTTTGCACCTGTACCTCAAATGTAGTAATTCATACAAAGCAGAAAACACGCTTTCCCCTTAATGTTCACGTGACTGATACTTCAGTTTTTTATGCAGTTATGGCAATTATTTTTTGTCCCTGTTATTAGCTGTCAGTCGGTGATTCACTGGGAAGCGCATGAATTATGTCGTGTGCCAGCTTGTTCTTTCGTATCCAGCATTCTTTCTTGGCCATGGTCTTAATGTGAATGTGAGAAATGGTAAAGTTAATCTGCAGTAGTCTGTTTATAACCTTGCCCTTGAGAGAAACGGTGAAACTTTTATACTGTGAAATACATTGGTTCTCTGCAGTCTTTATTTTTCATTGTTTAGCAATCTGTCAGATTTTCCCTAAACGTACATCCAAATAACATGTATGTAGATTTTGTGTTGGACAGAACAATATAGGTTAGTGACATGTGAATTTACATTGGTCTGATGGTAGCAACAAATGGTATATACTGGCAGCATTATTGTAGATTTTAAATCCAGTTTCTTGTTAATGACTCACCGTTTTAGTTTGAATGCACGTAGAATCAGTTTGTTCAGGACTTGTAGTTAACATCTATGACTTGCAAGCCCAAAGTTGGAATCCTTTTAGGGTCTACTTTTTCACTGTCAAAAATTTGAGTTCCGTAAATACGATAATAAAAATAACTGTTATTCACCGCACTAATACAGCAAACTGTCATGTTATGCTCCGTGTATACAAAGATTATGGGTGTAGAGCAGTGCTTTAAATGGACAGGTATAGATCAACTGAACCTCTATAACTTGAAAGGGAGAATACTGGCATTGGTCAGGATGGGTTCTATACTTCTATTGGAAAAGTACCACCACTTCTGTATTTCCCTTTAAAGCACTGGTGCAGAGTCTTTTCGACTTTATTTCTCAAATCCGCGTTTCGCGGAGGATCCTCTTGCTTGACTAGAAGTGATATTGTTGAGAGGGTCTCTTAGACTAATTTTTCATTATTTTACTCTTTTCCTGACATGCGACACCTTTCACTTGTCCATGTAATACAAAATTCATAAATAATTGAAAAAATAGATATATCCTTAGAGAGACTTTGAATCCGCCCACTTAATCCATTAGTCTTTTCAACTGTCATACATGTGTTACTTCCGTCCATCACAGCATACTATGGAGCAATTGGTCCGGTCACTTGCATTGAGAATTATGGTATTTTTTTCTTGATTGCATGTGCAGGTTCTGCTTCACTCCTCTGTCTCCTGTACTGCCTCATTCCTCAATCTCCTCTCGGCCTCATATTCCTCCTGCATTCATCTCCTCTGCTTCCTCTCTTGCAAATATCATCTTTTGTCTCTCTGCCTCTTTTGACTCTCTAGCTAATATCCTCTTTTTCTCTGTTTGCCACTTTATTCCCCCCTCATTTCATGCTCTGTCTCATTTCTGCTGCCGATTCCTCGTAGCACCTTTCCTGCCTCCCGCTAGACCCGCCCATCACCATTCAGTAACGCTCCCTCCTCCCAGGCCTTACTTGATAGAGGCCGCAGTGCAGCCGGCCCGCAGAAAAGCAAAAGACTAGCCCATCTGCGCCCGGTGCCAGGAACTCTCCAAGCACGACAGTGAGCTGAGGGACCTCATGAACACCCTCTTGCTGACATTGTCACACACTGGAACTGCATCAACAAACTGAGAGGGGAGATTGCCATGAACCACAAAGAATCTGTCAAGTGCACCACCACGATGGACACTGCCATTCCTGCTATGGAACATCTCCACTTCACACTCCAAAGAGACGGTAAATCCACCGTCGGGGGCACCCTCGGCTACAGACCTCCAGAACTGCCCCCCAGCTTCTGCAACATTATTGCCGACTGCATCGCCCCACTTGCCATAAACTCCAAGGACTAAATCTTCCTCAGTGATCTAAACTTCCACCTTAATGTCGTCAGCGATCACAACACCGCCAACCTCCTCAACAGCATGCACATCAGTCTCGCCCAGCTAGTCAACGGCCCCATTCACACCCCAGGACATACGTTGGAACTCATCTTCACCTCCAGCAAATGGGTCAAATACAGCCACATCACCTAACTCACCTGGTCCGACCACTCCATCCGCTTCAGCATAACTAGCCCTCGTACCTCCACTCTCATACCACCCATTGCCACCCACTGCAGCTGGAGCAAAGTGTCAGACACAATAGACCAGTGCCCTCAATGCTCATTGAACGCCACCACAAACTGGGACCAGAGTGTCAAGAACTTAAACACCTGGATAACCAACAGCGCCGCACGCGTCACATCCATCAAGACCAAATGACACAGGTGATCTACCAAACAGTCCAGATGGTACACTGAAGAGCTGAGAACAACAAAACGCAAGAGTATGAAAAGAAGATGGCGTGCAAACAAGAACATCACAGACAGGAGAACATTCAAAACCTCTTCCAACCTCTACCACTGTCTGCAGAGGGAGAAGAAGAATTCCCTAGCCTATCGCATCATTCCAGCTCCAATCCAACCACAGCAAAAACTCTTCAACCTCGCCACTGAGAACAGCATCACCCCCTCACAAGAACTATGAGACCGCTTCACCGATTTCTCCCACGACAAGATCGCCACCCTTTACAGAAATTTTAACTAGTACGGTCCACATGATGACCACATGAAACCAGCTCCCCCCCCCCCCCCCCCCTGATACCACCATCATGAACTCGGTTCACTCTGGAGCTCCCACTGACCCTTGTCCCCACCACATCTTCACCCTCAGTAGCCACAGTATAAGACGCACACTCACCGCAGTATTCAACACCTCATCTCTGGCCAGCTTCGCCAAAGACTGGAAACGCACGGAGGTGAAAACACTACTCAAAGCCTTCAGCCGACACCATCAAACTCAAAAACTACAGCCCCATCTTCCTGTGCCCCCTTCCTGTCCAAAGTCCTGGAGAAAGCCATCAACAAGCAACTCACCATCTGGAGTATTACCACCTTTTCAGTCTGGATTCTGCAGCAACCACAGCACCAAAACCGCCCTGATTGCCACTACAGATTACATCTGATCCCTCCTCGACCGCGGAGAGACTGCGTCACTGATCCTCCTCGACCTCTCAATTGCCTTCAACACCGTATCCCACCACTCACTGATTACCAGACTTCACCACATTGAAATCCAACGAAGAACACCGAAGATCCGCCTGCCACTGTTCACCTCCGAACCCAGACACAACATAAGCGTTGTTCCCCAGGGTTCCTCCCTCAGCCCCACCCTCTTCAATATCTACATCACCCCCACCATCATCGTAAGACTCCACAGACATCGTATGCTACGCAGACAACACCCAACTCCTCCTCCTTCCTCTCCGAAGACCCTGCCACCATCAGAACCAACTTCCACAGATGCATGACGTGTCGCCAAATGGATGAAGGAAAACTGCCTGAAGCTCAACACGGTCAAAACAGAAGTAGAAATCTTTGACACCACTCCCAGGAATGACTCCTGGTGGCCCTTGGAACTAGGACTATCTCCATCACCTACCGACCAGGTAAGGAACTTCAGCAGTGCTGTTTGCTACCTCGGCGAAGACCTATAACAGCCTCCCACATCAGCTATGGATCTCTGTTTCTCTTCTGGAATTCTGAAAGGCGCTAAAAACGTGAATGTTCGACAGAACGTCTGGGCCACCCCAGCGCCTGACTAGCCTCTCTGGTGATTAGCCGCACTCTGGAAATCCACTGATTGATTGACAGCAGCGAAGAAAAGTACAATCCAGTTCCTGGTCTGGTAGGCCAATACTCAACTTTGTCAATGAGTTTTCTTTCCATTGTTTTTCTTTTCAGGCCTCTTCTGTAGACAGCTTTTCGCTATTTGTTGTTGAAGACATAAAGACATAAAGACCTATTGTGTGCAGTGCCAATAATCCCTGTGCTTATCATTAGTTCGCTTTTTTGCCCCTCCTTTGCATGCTTCAGTGAGTTTCTTCTCATGTTGAGTTGGCTCCTCCCATGGAGCAATGCATATTTACCATATTTTGGGATTTTTGTATCCTTCCTTCCACGTTTTCCTTCTCTTTACCGATGTGCTGTTTCTCCCATGTATACCACCTTTCAGCCCTGCCCTCTGATGAAGCTTGTCTGTTGCGTTTTTAAAAATAAAAATACTTATTATTGCAAGCACTAGCCCACCATGTTTAGGTGTGGCATGTTTTCTTTAGTTTTTTGTTTGTTTAAAAAAAAAAAAAGGAACCATTGCACCGGCTTGCCAATGCTCCTGATCATTGGAAGACACCCGTTGGATCAGAATGTGAGCAAGCTACAGGTAATATAGAACTGCATATCACATTTAAGCAGTTTTCATAAGCAGCACTGTGGTTGTTTGCCAGTATAGTAATAGCTAGTGTTACCGATGACTGTTGCTTGAAAACATTGAAACCTTTTCAAATGTTGACACATTTGATCATGAATATTTTGAAAGCCATTTTGGTAGTTTCCCATTTTAAAGATATTAAAGTGGGTTGTGCTGATTTAGCAGTCGGGAATTTGATAAAATAGCTACTGGTCTAAGGAACTAAATGCTTCTGAAATCTACTCACCCTGTTTTTAAAACACACACACCTTGGTCCCGTGCAGGATACAAATTGTGGCCCAGTTTCATATCGGACCTTTTGATAATAGCCTCTCTGACTCTACAGAACTCTTATTTATCAGGGTTCGAATTCTAGGTAGGCTCGTAGATGCTAAGATGGTTAAATGTATTCCTTGTATTTCACTTTTCCTGTTGTCTGATTTCGAAATTGATGCTCAACATTAAAATATCCCCCCAAGGAAGGGCCAAATTTTTCCGAAAAGTATTGGGTAATATCAATGATTGTTACCAGAATGTAATTACAAGCAATTTGTAATGAACCAATAATGACAAAAGTTTAGGGAGACCAAGTCTATTAGCCAAGTTGTGCATGTGCCCTGAGATTGAGCCAAACTTGAAATAGTTTAATCACTTTTGGGAGAGATCTCTTCTCTCTACATTCCGCCTAGGCTCAATTCGATGGGAACTGTTTCCCTCCTGATCAATATGATGTTGCCACCATCAGCCACTGCCCTCGTGACAAAACCTTTGACCAAAACATGTTACACATCGTGTTTTTCGCAAAATTCTATAAAGAGTTATCAACGGGCATGGTTATCACTGCGATTCAAAAGGTATCGATTTAAAAATTGTAGAGCCGCTCTAATTTATTTGCAGTGCTACTTACGCAGGGAACATGCTTTAGAGTGGCCTGATTTTTAAACCTGCCATTATACTTCGTAACTCGTAGCTGTTTTAGTCTATTTTTATGCAATATCCAACATTTTATATACCTTTTAATATTATTTGGTGTTTTTTTTTGTGAACGGTAGTTTAAATTAATCATGGTTTTTTACAAGGCTACTTGTTTTTAATGTATTATGCTCTTTATTTATTTTACAGAGCTTTATATAGAGCGAATTTGACCCGAAGGTATCTGGTATCAGAGCGCTTTGCACGATCACCAGTTGCGTGAGGACACATTCAGTGCTTTTATGGTCATTTTTGGCCGACATTTTTTGAATTGAGAAATGTTTTAATAAATCAAAACATGTCATTTTGGAGAACATCTTACTCATGAAAAAAGAACTCTAGGTTAAAATGTATTAATTAAAGTGAGGCTACATTCCTGGTAATCATTATACACAAAGGACTCCCTTCGTGAAGAAGGTAGCTTGTACTGTGTAATTTGCGTATTCCAGTTCAGAGGGTACTCTCTTGTTGCACACCTTAAATATAACTCAAACTGATAAAAATAGATTAAATCCACATGTTTAACCCTCTTGAATACTTTACTTATTTTTTTTTTTTTTAGCCCAGCTCCAAACGTGTCCTCCAATTGTTGCCCTTTTTCAATCCGAACAAAGTAACCCCAGGGTATTCTTGGAAAATCTTCACATAATTCTCCCGTTTAAAATTTGTATTTTAGGTCGCTCCCCAGTGACATGTCAGTGAATTGTTTTTTGAACCCCATGCATTAGATTTTATATAACCAAATGTCTATTCTTACAGAAGGCGTCCACATTATTTAAAAGGTTTTATAGTCTAATAGAATTTTTTTATTTTTAGTGCAATATCTTCTCTAGAAAATAAGATTTGACATGCTCACATGAAAAACAAGAGTTGAATGTACACATCCTTCAAATATCTGGCCAAATCATTAAAACCAGTGAACGAATGTATTCAATCTTGAACCATGACGCAGTTTCATCAGTGACAGCTCATCTGTCAATTCAACTTTCCACCTGTGCAAAATACTTCATGTAAAATCTCCATTTGTCTTCTGTAAAATTATTGGGCATTCAGAGATGTCACAAGACTATAAATCTTCCTCCGTCGCCTGTAGCCAAATGTATAGTATATATATAAATGAACAGAGATTTAGTGCCTCTGATTTGCACCTAATTGCTAAAATATTGAATCGCAAAGTTTCATTCCTACTTCTAGTGGATTTCTTTAATATTGCACCTTTCTCTTGCCACTGGGTTTCCTGCAAGTCTGAAATTCAAAAGGAAATGCAATTAAAATATGAATCAATTCTTCATTTTCTATATTGCTTTCTCCTAAAAATGTAGGGCTCCATTCAACACCAGTAATTCATGTGATTTTACTTAGCATCAATTCTCCAATATTTTTTTCCCATCTTTGTGTAAGAAAATGGCATAAAATTGAAACCTCAGTCTACAAAGTTTGGCTGTTCAAAAAATATATATATTGTTCCTTTATATGGATTCAAGCTCTTTGGGTGCCTATTCAAGTAATCACGCATAATCTATCTTTTAAGCACTCTTTTATGACCATGCTGGTCATTCTCCAATATTTAACTTTTATTTTCGGTGCTTATTGACCTTTCTTTTCCTAGTTGAACCTTTTGACTGCTTTAGCAGTCCGTGATCATGCAGCACATCATAACGCACACCTCAGTTGGTATTACTGGTTGATCTGCATACTGGCTTTCTTCTGAACTTTCTGTCAACTCTTTCGGTTTACCTATGCTCATTTTGCTCTCCAGCAGCCTCATACCATTTGTAGTTCCCAAGGGGTCAGTGGTGGGTTTGTTTATGTTACAGGTCTATGCCGAAAGTCTTTTCCTTTGGTAAAAGGTCTGCATGAAGTTTGTTAACTTGGGGCCAAAACAATTTGCCAAACGTGACTGTCTATTTCTGTTGATAATCCTACCTTTCATTTAAACGTTTCAAGAAATCCGTTATTTTGAATTCCAAAGCACTGCTCCCAGAACAAGGAACATGTGATGTTACCGTTGTGCTGGTCATGGGTGCCTTTTTTTCTCTCTCCCCTCTTCCAAATTCCAGACGCTTGGATTGTGTAATAAAGCACCCCTACCTAATACTGTACAGTGGGTATGCATTTAGTAGGAGTTTGTGACCACTGTTTAAAGTAGGCCAATACACAAATGCTCCGTGTTAATCTCATAATAAGGTCTTCACGTTGTTTGCTGTTATATTAACTGACTCACCTTGGCCCTGCCCTTATCTTATTCATCATGTGTTTATTGCAACACACAAACCCTACTGGTTAACCCTGTTTTAGTGCATTTGATTTTTAAAAATGACTCCGTGCTGAAGTTTAAAGTGATTATCTGATGTAGTATTCTTACCGATGGTATGCACTGAACACAGACTACTCTTTGTCAAGGTACGTGTATTCACTTTGTCATGTTACTTTTAACGTTTTTGAAATTGGCAGTATTAAGCATCAGTTATCTGACATTTATCTGGTTGGAATGTGAAGAAAGGGGGAAAAGAGAAACTTTACAGTCACCTCCTACTACCTCCCAACACTAGTATATATTTCACAAAAGGTATCAGGGAGGCACAGTGCACCCGGTAATCAAGGATACTATGTCCCTATTGGAAGAACAGGATATAGAGGTGAATTGTGACTTCTTTTCTCTAAACCCTATGTGAAGATATTCCTTTAAAATATATAGTTGTCCTCGTCCACTTCCAGTGGCATGCTTCATTCTGGTAACTCCTTGCTAATACTAATAATTTAGGTGTGTAACGCACCTCCTTTTGAAGCACCTAAAAGGGGTGGAGGTTTTTGTAATTTTCTTTCTTTTGTGACGTAATGGTGCAGTTTACGTCTGGAAGGTACTTTGATGACTTACTGTCAGCCTAACTGTATAGTAATTATATTGTAATTGTATTTATATAGCGCTTACTACCCCTGACGAGGCGTCTACGTGCTCTTTTGGCAAGTAGCATGCTACACCAGAACCCATAAAGGATTAGTGGGGAATTAGTATAGTGAAATATGAAAGTAATTTGAGTGGTGGATATGTTAGTCAGTTATGGATTGAGAAGGAAGAGGGAAGGGTCTAGAAATGTGTTTTGGGGAGTTTATAGCCATTGGAGGGAGTTTGGGGTGAGTAAAGGGGAGGTGGAGGGAAGTTAGTATAAGGAAGTATGAAATTTGAGTGGTGGACATGTTGATCTGTTTATTGGATTGAAAAGGAATAGTGGAGCGATCGAAGAGGGCAGGGTCTAGGATCTTTTTTCTTTGTTCATAGCAGTAGGAGGGGATTTAGGCTGAGAAAAGGTGGCGTGGAGGGGGAAGAGTCAAATGTAAGGGGTTAGAATGGCTTGTTTAGGAGAACTTAATAGCAAAAGAGGTATGAGATGATGCAAGAAGGGGTATAGGAAGGAAGAGTCTAGAAAGGGCTATTTTAGAGCCCATAGTAGTGGTATGGGAAAGAGTAGTAGAATGAGGTTTGAGATGAATCACAGTTGAGGTAGAGGATATATTGAGAGCAGTATAAGGTGACAAATAGGTTAATGCATCGGATAGAAGAAAAGTAATTTTTAGATAAATAAGTACATGGAAGGTGTGTGTTTATATATTACTTACTGGCGGTCGCCAGTAGGTAGGTAGTTAGGACCTAGTTTCCATAAGAATAGAGTTTGCCAATATCTTTTGCGCAGTTTGACTAATCTTCATTCAATCTTCAAAAATGTGTCGCTCCTGTCTTGTAAGCTTTGGTGTGATTAGTCAAGCGGGGGCCGAAAAAAAAAAAAGGGGGTCCCCAAAACGCTTTATCTCCATGTTAATTTCCATAGGAAAATTTATACAAAGCTACAGCCCTAACTGCTGAACGGAATTGCACCAAATTTGGCGAAATGGAAGTTCTTGGTTCAGAAAGCGACCTTTTTTTAAAATGGTGTAAATTTGTTCAGTAGTTCCTGAGAAATTAAAAAATAAAAAATATCGATCTGGTGACCGCAGTGGATCCTTGAACTCTACCGATCAGGGGCTTCATTCTGATTAGCTGCCAACACTTAAAACCAAGAAGCATTGGCAGCCCTCTTGTGACTCAGTAAAACTGAGTTGCAAGCAAAAAGGGAACAAAATGATAAAAAAAAAAAAAAAGAAAATGGGTCAGGGTAGAAACACCCTTGCCTCCTATGCCTGACCCCCAGGGCTAAAAAAAGGATTTATTTTTTATTTTTTGGCGGGATTTACGCTGGATTTACGAATTCTGCAGAGAAAATAAAAAAAATAGCCAGGTCCCGGGCCATTCCTGTATGTTTTTGAGGGGGCCCCCGTAGCCCCGGGGACCGATACCTCCCTGGGGTGATACTTATTGAAATGCGGGGGGCTCGCAGGCCCCCCTGCAGCCCCAGGGACCGCCACCTCCCTGGGGCTTTATTTATTGATTTTTTTTTTTCTTAAAGCTTGGGGAGTACGTGCCCCCCACAGCCCAGGGGACCGCCACCTCCACAGGGCACTGCTTAACATAAAGGAGTGTGGGGGAGCACAAGCCCCTCTCACCCTCCGGGGCACAAATTAAAAAGCTGGGGGTCTGTTGCAGACCCCTGGCCCCAGGGACCACCACCTCCCCAGGGCTTTGCATACAAAGGGAGGGGTGCTACCCAGCCCCCCCTCTTGGAGCCCTCTATGGCCCTGGGGACTGCCACCTCCCTGGGCCGGCTCCAGCAATGTAATGGGGTGCCCACCCCCAGGACATTGCAGTTAGCTATGGCAGGGCGGGAGCACTGTTCCCGCCTTGCCCTAGCAAACTTTTGCTTTGCTTCGTGGAAGCAAGAGCAGGAAACCTGCTCTCGCTTCCACGAAGCAAAGTAGAATTGCTTTTGAGCAAAGGGAGCTGCATGTTTGTAGCTCCCTGTGCCCAAAAGCAATGCCGGCTCCCGCAGGAGGTGGGGAGCTTGCACGGCATTGGGGCTCCCCCCTGCGGTCCTCAACGTGAGGGCCGGGGGATGGGGTCCCCGAAGCTAAAAGTGGCCCAGGGAAGGGGGGCCATGCGACCCCCCCCACCCCCATAGAATTATAAAAAATTAGAGGCAAAAAAGCCCCGGGAGATGGAGTCCCCGTGCCGATACAGGCCTCAGGAGGGGGGCCACGCTCCCCCCCCCCCCCCCTCCCCACCCGTAAAAATATTAAAAAATAAAAATGTGGCCATACCCCGGGGGATGGGGTTCCTGGGGCCGAAATCGGCCCTTGTCCGTGTTAGTTTTGTGTTTTTTTGTTTAAATAAAAAAAAATGTCTCAGGCCCTGGGTGATTGGGTCCCTGGGGCCCAAAAATAATAAAGGGAATCGGGTCACACAGCCCCTTTTCCCCCCAAAAAAACCCTGCCATCTTGCTGGAGGTCCTGCCCCCTCCCTGCACCACTCTGCAAACGCGCCACCTTGTGCTTTCTGGGTTGGGGATTAAGTCCCCTACAGTCTTATGGGTCCTTAGAGGCCAACTAGCCCACCATGTACCTCCAGTAAGCCCCACACAGGGGGTTTGCTGAGAGGTGGTCTGAGGCCACGCTTCTTTTTATACCACTCTGCAAATGTGCCTCTTGGTGCACTGCTGGTGGGGCTATGAGGTTCTCTTGTGTCCCGAGGACCTCAGGACTAAAGTGGACTTCATCCCGAGCAGCAGTGCACCAGGAGGCGCGTTTGCAAGGTGGTGTAAAAAGGGGGCGAGGCCTCGGACCACTCTCAGCAATACAGCTGTGTGGGGCTTACTAGAGATAACAGTAGGGCTAGTTGGCCCCCAGAGACCCTCAAGAGGCAATGGGACTTCATCCCCCAACCAAGAGTGCGCCAGGAGGTGCGTTTGCAGAGTGGTGCAGAAAGACGGACTGGCCTGTGTCCACCTATCAGCAATCCCACTATCTGGGGCTTACTGGAGGTTTCAGATAGGCTAGTTGGCCCCTAAGGACCCCCAGCATCGAAGGGGACTTTAATCCCCAACCAACAGCGTGCCAGGGAGCACGTCTGCAGAATGGTGGGCAAAGGGAGCGTGGCCGGCTATGCGAACTTAGCAATCCTGCTGTGTAGGACTTGCTGGAGGTAATAGGAGGGGTAGTTGGCCTCCGAGGTTGTCCTTGGAAGTCAGCAACTCCTGTTACCTGCAGTAAGTCCCACACAGTGGTATTGCTAAGAGGTCTTCGGGGGCCATGCCCCCCTTTCTCCACAACTCTGCAAACTCGCCCCCTGGCACACTAAGGGTTGGGGTATGAAATCCACTTTACTCCTGAGGGACTTTGGGGGCCAAGAAGCCCTCCTGGTACCTCCTGTAAGTCCTACACCGTGGAATTTGAGTGCTGGTCGGAGGCCCAGACCCTTTTCTGCACCACTCTGCAAATGCTACTACTACATTATGGTTAGTAATTAGTATTTTAAAAAACCTTACAAATTCACAGAAAAAAACGTAGGTTTCAGGGACGTCATAGTTCGAAATTAGCATTTAAAAAATCTTTGAATTTTACTGAAAAACCCATAAGTTTCAGGGACATTATAGTTGGATATTAGTATTTAAAAAACCTTAGAAATTCACTGAAAAAAACGCAGATGTCAGGGACGTACTAGTTAGTTGGACAATTCACTCGTCCTAAACCAGAGAAATTCGGCCGCTATAGTTAGTTGAGCTAACGATAACTCGCGCCCCGTAGTGCACTGCTGATGACCTCATATATTACATCACTGATGAAATGATCAGTGACATCATTAATTACATCTCAAATGACCTCACTCATGACGACATCCGGTTAATATCTGATGCACCTCCTCACACCCTTATATAACCTTCCATACTCCGACTCTAAAATGCAGACTACCATTCTCGAAACCAGACACACACCAATACCGGTTAATACATAAAACTTGCTGATTCATAGGTGTCCACACACCACCTCACCGATAGTCACTCATACACGCAGTCACTCGTCAATACAGCCTCTGGTATATGCTCTCATACACCCATACAGACACTCACATACTGTCGCTCACCCATAGTTACTCACACACCTAGTCAGTCACCCAAAAAATCAGCAACACTGCTTTTACTCACCTATACAGTTATACACACACCATCTCACCTATTCATACAGATACTAAAACATACTTACTATCTTCCACAATCACTGACGCAAGCACACACTCAGACAATATGGAAACCACCCGAAAAATATGTGATCAATCAGATTTTCTGTTACACTCTATATGGCTTGTCTTTGACTAATTACTGCACACATCAATGAATTGTATTAGTATCAAATACATTGAGTATTGAAACAAACATTAGATTGTGGTATGGATGTAGTGAGTATGTTGCACAAACTATTGTAAATTTACAACAGATATATAATTTGCTTTGTACTTTTCTAAATTTTAGTGTCACTACTATTATTTGACATGTTCTGAATGGTCTATTGTATTGAAGTTGCCCTAGATCATTTACAGTATCTAAACAAGCACATTATCATCCATACAGCCACTCTCACAATCATTCACTCACATATAGTTAGTTATATACTCCAACACTCTCATATACTGCCTTTCACATATGTAGTTACTCACACATATACCACTGAGACATCCATTCACTCCAGGACACAGCCATACACACACTCACCCATACAGCCCCTTGCAGACCCACTCATTAACGCATACACCCACTAATTCACCCACTCACACGTCCATGCAGGGAGTTACACCCCCTCACCCACCCACACAGACACTCAGGTACCCATACAGGTACTCAGACAACCAATCATTAACCTATATAGACACTCATATAGCTACTCAACAGCCCATGCAGCCACATACACTCCAACTGACCAGTACATCCATTCACACAGATTAGTCATTCACCCATGCATTCACTAAGACCCATTTAATCACTCACAGTCAGTCACACACCCAATAAATCATCCATTCAAACACTCATACACCGACTCATTCTTCAATACACCTTTGCTTATCTATATATAACATTCTTATGATTTTAAAAATCACCCAGTCTCTGGGTGAGGTAATCAGTGATGTAATTTGAGGTGTCATCAGTGATGTCACTGACCATGTCATGAGTGATGTAATATGTGACGTCATCAGCAGTGCATTGCGGGGCGTGAGTTATAGTTAGCTCAACTAACTATGACGTCCGAATTACTCTGGTTTTGTACGAGTGAAATGTCCAACTAATTATAACGTCCCTAAAACCTGTGTTTTTTTCAGTGAATGTCTAAGGTATTTTAAATGCTAATTTCTAATTTAACGTCCCTGAAACCTATGTTCGTGGGCCCAGCAGGGTCAGCGATATGTGGGGAAACCTTGGCAGCATTTCAAGATCTAGCAGGGGAGCTGGGAGTCCTGGCAGCAGAAAAAAACTGTAGGTCCTGCCACCCGGCTCAAATTTTGAGGAATTGAGCTGGACTCAGTTGCAGGAACATCCAGACTGCCAGATGTGATAGTAAGAGAGTTCAGGGATGACATTAGAAACTTATGAGGAAAAGAGAAGGCAACCCTCTGCAAGGTGCAGCAGCTTATTGGGAAACTTAACTTTGCAGCCAGTCATTCCTTTAGATCGGGCCTTTGCCAGATGCCGTACTCAGTTAACGGCCTGGCTCTCGCAAAATCACCATCATGTTAGGTTGGGGACAGGGGTCAAGAATGGCCATCATCTGGGACACCTTTCTATCGAATTTTAACGGCCTGTTAAATTGGAGAGAGGGCTGGGTCAGCCAGGCAGATCGCCCTGTTCACAGATGCGTCAAGCAGCACAGGTTTCAGGGCCCTGCTAGGAGACAAGTGGTGGGCTGGGTGATGGCCAAACAGCTGGCGGAATCAAGGTGTCACTAGCAACATCACATTTCTAGAGCTGTTCCTCATTATAGTGGCCCTGACGATCTGGAAGAAAAAATTGGGGGACATGAAGCTGACGCTCTGGTCGGATAACAAAGGAGTAGTGCAGGCAATCACAGAGGGTCAGCCAGGTGCCCTAACACATTAAGGCTAATGTGGCGCTTGGTTCAATTACAGCTGGAAGGGAACCTAGAGCTGAAGGCACGGCATGTACCGGATGTGGAGAACGAGGTTAGCGGATGCCCTCTCCTGTGGACAGATGAGCATATTCAGGGAGCTGGCACCGGGGGCGGAGAGGGAGGTGCTACCCTTCATGGATGACTTTTGGTCTCTGGCGGAACGGACCTGTCAATACTAGTGGACCGAGTCCTGTTCCATGAAGCGGCTGAACGCTACAGGACACGCGCTGGGACAGTGATGCAGATAGGAAATATCCACACACTGGGCGATATGGGCAAAACAAGGATATCGGTGGAGTGATTCATCCTTTGGGCATTTACGAACAGAAAGTCCAGTTCCTGGGCCCAAGCCCACCTGTCGGCAGTAGTGTACTTCTCCAAGTTAATCACGGGATTGGACCCCACAGCCTCCTATTCTACCAAAGCGGCAATGAGGGGTTGGAAGTGCTCGGAAGGGGCGAGGGCGGATAACCGTAGGCCTATAGCCTACAATAAATTGGTCTTACTACTGGATGCGCTGAGGGAAATGGCGAAAGACACAAATGAGCTGAACCTGTTGAAAGCGGCCTTTGAAACTGCATTCTTTGGAGCATTTAGGCTGAGCGAGCTAGTGGCCACGGCTACTACAGGTCCCGCGGAACTGTGCCTGCAGGCAGATAACATCAGGCCCAGGGTGGCCGAGGTGGAACTGCAGCTGAGAAGGTCAAAAACTGACCAGGCCGGCAAAGGGGCAGTAGTAAGGCTGGAACTCATCAGGGACCACAAATATTGCCTGGTATGCTGCCTACTAACCTACATGGTACAAAAGGGGTTGGTGATGGATGGAGAATCTGAACCAACCAAACACTCACACCCAGTCAACAGATCTGGGTTTAATCCATCACCGTTCTTTAGCCATCACCACCCCCCTTTTGTACCGCTTTACTAACCTAAATGGCATCTTAGCCAGCAGGGGAGGGCCCCCTGTTCAAGCATAAGGATGGCAATCTCTTAAGTAAATTATGGTTCTCAGCAGTGATTCACAAAGGCCTGGGCAGGGCAGGCCTACCACCAGGGTCCTTTGGTTCACATTGATTTAGGATCAGTGCAGCAACTACAGCATCCCAACATGGAATGTCTGAGGCAGGGATCAAGGCCATCGGTAGTTGGCGGGCGAAGGCATACAAGAGCTACGTGAGACTGCAGCTGTTGTAAGCATACATGGCAACGCACATGAATACGCAGTTGCCTAACATTTACTTGACATTGTGATTATTGCCTCAGCAGGACGGCGACGCCCTCGGTTTGAATGGGTGGCGGGTCACTCCTTTCTTTCCTGGATAAAGTTGTGGTGGCAGCAGGGAGGTCACAGGCAGAGAGGCAGGCCAGTCAGCACCTGCGTTTGATGGTGGGGTCACCCGGGGATGAGACGGGATCAACTACCAGCGGTACTAGAGTATCTGCGGAAGGACGTAGCCTGGCACCCAGACGTGTTGGTAATTCATCTGGGCGGGAATGATTTAGCCCATCTGGGGAGAAAAGAGCTACTCCTTGCCATCCAGGCAGACCTAACGGGGGCAGCTCGGTGCTTTGGGAGCACTGTCATCATTTAGTCCGAACAGATTAGCAGGCTGGTGGAGCGGAGTTGCATAAGGCAGTAGAAAACTCAAAAAGGAAGCTGAATATCGCTGTAAACAAATTCTGCAAGACCAATGGCTTGAATAGCGTTAGACATGGCCTCATCCACCCAGGGCGTCCGGAGCTGTACAGGTGTGACAGGGTCCACCTATCTGAGAAAGGAATGCGCATATCCTGAAGCAAACTGTCAGGCGCTATGTTTTTGGCAGGCTGCACTTAAGGAAAGACAACAGAGTATAACTGACTGCACAGTGGCGGAGCCACAGGAAGATTGGAGCCTCCCTGGCAGTGTGGCAGAAACGAAGGGTTCATTGGTTTGGTATGGAAGCATACCGACCGGGCGGTGTGTAGAAGGAGAGCAACTTACTTTGTGATGCTTAACAGCAGGGTGAGTAGGCCCTACAGAAGGGGGTAGCAAACGGAGACGGCGCTTCCAGTCCAGACCCCACCAGACCGCAGGACACAAGAGACTAGCAAGGTAGCAAGTTGGGGCCTAATTCCAGGGAGAGGCTACCCCCACACGCAAAGGTGCGTGGTGACCAACAGAACAATCTACGAACTGTCAGGATGATGTACGACTCTGATATGCAAATGAGTAAGACAAGCAAGTGATTTATGACCAACGAATGATTTATGGCGGAAGATTTATGACCATCATGTAGAATGATTTATGACAACAAATGTATGACTACTTGCAACAATGATTTATAATCCAATGAGGAATTACCATGAGCAGTAAATGATGTACGACGATTTATGACCCTGGCCACAAAAAATATGTCCTGGGGCATTTACCAATGTGAAGTTATGTAAATAGTAGTAAACTGTGGTCAACGACGACCACAGAAATTACAACAACTGTTGGCTGTGTTTGGTAATACATATATATGAATGTATGGCATCCTGGAATGGGCGCACAGTGCGGTAGTTATCTGCAATGTAGCTTCCCAATGATGTGAAACCGACCTTGAGGCCTGCAGATTTTTCCTCTTCCTCATGTGTCTATCTCTGTGTGCCTGGTGAATGCATCGACATAAGGAAGCTCTATCAATGTGCACAATGAGCGCCAGGGCTCTGTCTGTGTAAAAACACAGGACGCTCCTTCGGAGCCCATGTGCTATGTGTAACGTTGTCTTACTATAGAGCTTCTCTTCGCTATATCTTCCACAGATTCATGTGCTGCAGACCATGGGAGTCCAGTCTGGGTGCACAAGGCTGCAGACCTCCCATCTTTGCATAACAACGTGGTGATATTTAAATTCACTGTGTATAAGTGTATCTTATTTGAATATCCTTAATTTGACTTTGTCCCATGGCAAATATTTGGCCCCCCTTTTTGTGAGGTCTTCAGAGATGAAAGAGCTACCGTTCCTGCAGAACATTTGGTTTGTTTTAATGTCTCAGCTGGAATGCAGGGCCCACTGTTATCACTTTTTTCATCCTTTTACCTGCTTACTGCTCCAAGGGACCCCCGAAGCCTGCAGCTTTCAGCCCCTCCTCTGAGAGGAGCAATGTCTGGGTTGGAAATGTAATGCTTTTTCCTTCCCTTTAGTTGTTGCTAAGCACCAAGGAAGAGTACCCTTGAATGACTTCCCATGGCCTGCTCAAGTTTGCCCGTTAATCCACTCTTAGTCATACTGGATATGTTAGTATCCGACCTTTCAATCAACCAATCAATCAAATAGCATTTATGCAGCGCACAGCTGCTTCATAAGACATCCCGGCGCTATCTGTGAGAGACTGATTTACCGGTAGAAGAACAGTAAGCTCTAGATCAAAAAGAGGATTTTAATTATTTTTAGGTTGTGCCTAGGCAGCCCCATAATCATGTCTAACTTTTCAGGCAAAATCACTCCTTGATTTCTGAATAACCAGTGTGAAAGCGTTACTTCATCTTGCATTCCCTATGAGTGTTTGGTTTTTCCATGTTTTTATTTTTTTAGGCAGCATATTACTCTGGTCTCCCCTCCCTCATAACCTAATTTCCCTTTTTCTGGTTCTCCATCGCCATGAGTTATTTTCAACGCCAAGAGCTCTTACTTTCACAAATGCGAGACCAATTTAATTGCAAATGCTTGTGTTGAAAAGTGAAACGTCTTGGATTACGCCAGACTTAAGTCTGCCTGGTCATTCTCTCCCATGGTCTGAATAGCAGGAAAGTTAGTTACATGATCACTCCCCATCTAACCTTCAGAGGCAGGGAGATTCGAAGCTTTACTGCTGCCAACGTGTGTGCCACAGCTATGTACAGAGCATTGACCAGCTCCAATACAGGGCTTTTGTTGCTCTCTCCTGCCAGTAATCTGCAGTATCCTCTACTCTCTCTCCACCCCACCAGGGAGGGTGGAATTTAACGTGATCACGCTGTCTGCAGCATGAAAAGGAATTCTTTGTACTGTTTAAACCCTCTTGGTCCTAATTCTTTTGCAGTAGCTCTAGACGAGCATTCTGTCCAGGGCAGTACAGCAGGGCAGCAGCCAGTTCTTGCCCCAAGTACCCATTTGTACTTCAGGCCTTGTTCGTCGTGTTAGGTGTAGCACTTTTCTGCTGCAAGGGTCTTTTCACTAGAGGCCAGTAACTGATGCGTACTATTTGCCGAGTATCATCCCTACTAGCAGCTGACCCAGAAAAGTGTATGCTCAGAACACGTCATGTAATCATCGGTGCACTAGCGTATCTTGTACGCTTATCCTTCCCCTGTGCCAAATGTGCAAGAGAATTTTGTACTGATACTTTTTGTACTGTGCGCATGAGGGACGCTTACGCTGTTGTGTGATATACTGGTTATGTTTGCGATGGAAGGGTACTCCGCTGTAGAACACGCCTTTTCTATTCTGTGTGTGTAAGGGAGGTTGGACGGCCCCTGCTGCCTACGTTTCCTTATGGAAGTAATGTGCTGTTACTGATGACTGTCAGAAAAGCTTGCTATCTGACGACTCGTGGAGTATGTTTCTGCATGTGTGCAAGCATGCTCGGTTAGCCCGTGCTGTAACGTTTCTATGTGTGGGGGCGGGTTGCTTTTGCTGCCGCCGCCTTTGTTAGACTTGTACTCCATGAGATGGAAGGTTGCACTGCTTCTCTCTCTGGTGCACCTTTCGGCGTGTCAAGCTTTGATAGCGCCGTGTTCACAATACAAAAAAAACAAAACGTTTGGCTTAGTAAATGTTATTGTGATGGAAGCCCTCTTTCTAGCAAAATAGCAGCCGCTGCTTTTAAAAAAGAATAATCCATGTATTTTTCGTTTATCTGCAGTTGGGTATCGTCGTATTTTATTGAACAATCCGTGTCTGCTTTCAGCGGTATGCATGTTTTGTCTACTTTATTCTTGTCAGATGTTAGCTAACTACACTTGCCATCCACATGCGGCAACCCATCTTTAAATTGACAGTGTTTTGTGTGCCTCGTGCGTGGTATGTATGATAGGGTAGCGGAATCCACAGAACGGATCATTCCGTACCGTCGCCAATGCGTTGCCCTTTCGCTCCATTTCGGTGGGCAGGGGTCGTCCCAGTATCGTTTGATGAGCTGCCGTAAAAAAAATGCACCTTATACCGGTCCCAGTATACGCTAGGATATTCCAATTCGGGAATTGTCTGGTTTCGCCAATAATTTCAGAAATACGTCCCTCGCTTTGCATGTTTACTTGGCGTGGTTGCATAGCCCACCACTGTGACTTGGGCTTCTGCCCTCCTCCTTGCATCTATCTGCCAAGCAGTAACCATACGGGCCTTCTACGTCACTTTTATCTGCCCAGTGGCTGCTAAAAAGAGTGCTCTGTAAACATCCTTTCGGTTTTTATGATCTATGCAGCTCCAGTAAACCTTGCTTTTAAGATCGGTCTTGCCCCTAAATGAAGTGTAGCCGCTATTCTCGCAACGTTATGTGCTGTTTTTGTAGTACTATACTTTTTTTCCCCTTCAATTCCAATACACACTTTCAAATGTTTCACTGAATAACGAGACCAAACGTAGAATTGTGCTGTCGAAGGGCAGCGCCTGCCCTCGTATCTTTTGTGACGCTGCCCTGTAATGGGAGAAGGCTGAGCCGTACCGATGGAGACCGATTTAGAGCTCTGTTCTAAAATGCGTGGGGGTTTCTTTGTGGGTGAGGGGGAGGTTTGGTGCCGCTTGTCGCCGTAGGACCCTCGTGGCCAGTATTGTGATTGTGAGCTTGGCTTTACGGGGAATGCTGGACAACAATCACGACTGGCTTTTGTTGTTTGCATGCCCCCGCCTACAGCCCATAGCAGAAACAGCACGTACAGCACACGCTAATGCACACGGACACTGGGCGGCTAGGCGAGGCACTTTCAGTGGATGCAGCAGACGCCCCCGAACACCGAAATAACCCGCTGACTCCGATTATCACTGGGATTGCCAGTTCTCGCTCAACGAGGGAGTTCTTTTCCTTGTGTCTGGCGGCCGTGGTGTTCACCCAGATGAAAATCCAAACGCGAATCTGTGCACTGCGGAAGATGAAATGCTTCCCCTGTCAGTTTACACAGACTATTAAATCCTCTCAGACCAGCACCAGTGCATTGATGACGGCTTCTTTCTTTGATCAAGGTATGGGAAAAACACTGTCTTAACGGTGAGTTCGAGAGTTTCAGATGCTTTTATTTGATATTTTTCCAAATTATTTTAATTTTCCGTTATAAGGATGTGGGCTTCTGAAACATGCCGATGGCTCTTGACCCTTTATTCCGGAGTTTAAACACAGAAATATCAAGTTGAATGCAGAGAGGAGCTGTTAGTATTTTAATCCATAAACTAGCATTTGCCAGTTATTCTGACATAATTCTATTTCAGTGCGTGGTATAGTGTTGTGGTTGCGTAGACGATCTGCCTAGAGTTGTTTTTAAAAGCAAGCGTTGACAAATGGCACGTCATGCTGAGGGCACCAACCTTTAAAGTGTGCATCTCATTGCTTCCCTTTGGAGATACTGGAGAGGCTGTGCGTTGAGGGAAGAGGCGTGTGTTCGGAGGGAAGGTTGAAATGTCTTTCACTGACTGCAATGCATGCGGTAGATTAAAACAAAACCGGAACTGCGTCTCCACATTTAACCACACGATTGAGGAAAGCGGCAAATTGCAAGCTTTACAAAGCAAACGAACCTGCTTTACAAAGCTAACAAAACTATTTAGGTGCAAGCTCTTTTATAAAATAGATTTGAAAGATAATGTATATCTTGGAAAATAACACCAAGGCAGTATTTAACGTTTGTGTAATTGTTTCCTTTGTGACGACGGGGTTCTAGGTGCTTGTTTGTTTTACGTGCAAACCATATTAGCAGCTGTGTGCAGTACAACGTACTTTTATAGGCATAGCACAGGTATTTATTTACCTATCATGACACTTCATGAGCGGTCACTGTTGTTTCAAGTCACTGTCCAATATCGGCATGCTGCTCCCGGCACCAGAGTTGGGTTTGGTTTTTTGCTTCTTAAACTTCTTGACAAGACGAGACCTCAGGTCATGAATTCCTTTTCCACCCTGTTTTTCTAATTCTATAAAAAGGTAAGGTGTTTAGTGTCCGTTTTGCAACATTAAGCGCTGAACAGCATTATGCCATTATAGCACATTCTCTTTTGGAAGGCCTTCCCTGCGTGCCTTCCAGAAAATGCCTGAAATTATTTATGAAGGTTTGTTGGTGTTTGGCTGTGAAGGTATTAGAGCTTGTGTAGAAGTGGTTTAAATGAAACTGAAATCAGTTTGACCTTGGTAGATCTTTGTAACTATCCTCTAATCGGCTTGCCGGAGACACATTATGAATTTATCTATTTTTCTCTTTTGTGTTGGGTGCTTGTCCTTTGCTTGACCGGAGTAAAGTGATTTCTGTATTTGCGTGACAATCCAGGTAGATCATTTTGTGATGTGACTTGAGACTGTGGTTCATAAGTACTGTTTGTACCGTGGTGATAGTAGGGTGCGTGGCAGCGCTTGAACAGCTATATGGATTTTGTGCCTTTGTGCGCAGTTTGCTGTAATGTTCTGGCTTGTGTGTACTGTTTGAGGGTGACCGTTTGTAGGTGTGATTAGAACAGTGGTGCCTTATGCTATTGGCGAGTGGTCAATGCTGTAGAATATCGGATGAAGCAGATTACTGAATATCAGCACTCTTTTGGGTGCATATTGATGAGTTGTTAAATGTACTGATTGTGTGGTGTCGTTTGGTTGTCAGTTACATGTACATCCAAAATATTCTGTAAACCGGAGCCACTGTATTGGGACATGCAACGTCAAACAAAATCATCTCAAGGGTGTGAGTAGTTAGTCCTGTGGGTGTGAAGTAATAAACATCGTTAGCATTTTAGGCATGTTTATAGTTAATAATCGCAGCATTGCTAAAAGAGGTGAAACTATCTGTATGACTCAGACATGATTTAGAAATGACATTGAAATATTTTAACTTTACCTTTATCTATCAGGGAATTGTAAGCGCGCTATTCACCCGTGAGGGTCTCTGGGTGGGGGGGTTCCGCAGATCTGTTCAGCCAAAGAGCCAGGTCTTGAGGGTCTCCGTGAAGGTGTTCAGGGTGGGGGGTGCGTCTGAGGTCTGCCGATAGCTCGTTCCAGGTCTTGGCTGCAATGTGAGAGAAGGATCTTCCACCTGCTCTGGCTCTGTGGATGCGTGGGGTTTCGGCCAGTGCGAGGTTGGAAGATCGGAGGTTTCTTTTGGGTACGTGGAAGTTGATTCTGTCGTTGCGGTATTTGGGTCCGTTGTTGTGTAGGCAGTTGTAGGCGTGAATGAGGATTTTGAGTGACTTTTTTTCTCCAGAGGGAGCCAGTGGAGACTTCGTAGGTGTTAACTGATGTGTTTGTGTCTGGGGATGCCGAGACAAGTCTGGCAGCGGTGTTCTGTATTGTCTGGAGTTTGCAGAGTAGGGACTTGTTGATGCCGGCGTAGAGTGCATTTCCATAGTCCAGTCTACTGGTGATGAGTACCTGGGTGACTGTCTTCTTTGACTCAGGGGAGATCCACTTTAAGGCCTTGCTGAGGGTGTTGAAGCAGCTGGAGGTGACGGCGTTGACTTGTCGATTCATGGTGAGTGATGAGTCAAGTACGATGCCGAGGTTCTTGGAGTGGTCTGAGGGGGTAGGTGGGATTTCGAGTGCGGTCGGCCACCAGGTGCTGTCCCATGCAGATGGGGTGGTACCGAGGACGAGGACTTCTGTCTTCTTGGCGTTGAGCTTCAGGCAACTGTTGGTCATCCAGACTGCAATGTCTTGCATTCCTTTCTGGAAGTTGTTTGGCAGTGGTGGGATCTTTGGTGAGGGAGAGGATGAGCTGGGTGTCGTTGGCGTAGGATACGATGTGAGGCCGTGTTGTCGGACGATGGCTGCGAGGGGGGCCATGTAGACATGTAGATGTTGAAGAGGGTGGGGCTCAGGAATGAACCCTGTGGGACTCCGCAGGTGATTTTCGTGGGGTCAGAGGAAGGCTGGTTCTGATCCTTTGGCTTCTTCCGGTGAGGAATGATCGGATCCAGTCCAGGGCTGTTCCTTGTATGCCTGCAATGTGTAGTCTGGTGACTAATGTGCGATGGAACGGTGTCGAAGGCTGCTGATAGGTCGAGTAGGATGAGGGCTGCCGAGTGGCCTTGGTCCAGGAGGGTGCAGATGTAGTTTGTGGCAGCGAGTAGGGTGGTCTCTGTGCTGTGGTTGCTTCGGAATCCGGATTGGGACGGGTCGAGGACTGCGTTCTCTCCAATGAAATGTCAGTTTCCTGTTGACTGTTTTCTCTGCAACTTTGGCTGCGAAGGGGAGGAGCGAGATGGGCTGATAGGCCTCTGCTCAAAAAGCCCACAGCTGACCCCACCGACATCAAGAACTGACTTATGCGCGCTTCCAGTCGTTTGGGAAGGTGGTGTTGATGGTGCATTGAAGTTAGTGTGCGATGGTGGCCACGGTTCTGTGGTAGATGTGAGGGGGCAGGGGTCGGTAGGGGCCAGAGTGGATGCTTTTCATGGTCGAGGCGGTGTCTTCGGCCGTGATCGGTGTCCAGTTGGAGATGGTATGCTGGCTGGTGTTTCTGGGGGGCGAGGGGCTGTCTGTGGCGCCTGGTGGATGGTTGAAGTTAATAAGATTGTAGTCCCTTTGCACTCATGTATTCGCTGATCTTCAAATTAATCTCTCTCGTGATAGCGCTACGTCTGACACACGGTGCCTCTCCGTGCCTTTGAAATACTAGGAACAATCAGTGTGGAAGGGAACTCATCTCACAAAGGCGTGCGCTTTTTAACTGGAAACTATTGAGTTTCTTCACATTTGTACCATTGTGTTTAAAACAAATTCATCCGTGAATCTTATTCTGTAGTGCATCAATTTTTATTGCACATTAATACTCTTCTTCTGTTTCATAAGAATTCATCTTCAACATTTGTAAGGTTTACAGTATTCCATTACCCAATGCATTTCGGGTCAGATGGAGTGACCCTTCTTCAGGGGTCTGCAAATTGAAATAATACAGGACCATAGCAGTCACTATCATAACTTTAAAACAATATACATGATATATACAAGCTGTTAGGTGTGAATGTGCAAAACAGGTGCTGATAAGTGTATCAACTTAATAGGGTGTCCGTGGCGTTCGACATGCAGAGTGACTGAGGCGAATAGTGGAAAAAAATTCATACTGGCAGATGTAAAACCGCAACACTTGTGAAGTCTACGATAGTGAACAACGTTTAAGGAAAAGTGCTCCGCGTGCTCTTAAGTCCAAAAAGTGACTGGCTTAGAAATAAGGGCTGAATACGAGATCCGGTAGAAACGATGGCTAAAAAAGTAACAAATTTACGAGGAATGGCGTTTGCGGCGTTTCTCTCGACTCTGGAGAAGTTCAAAGACGAGATGCTGATTGGGCGAACTGCCGTCACGGGAGATTATGCGGAAGTGCCGATCACGTGATATGAGTAAAAAGGCTTCATACGGAAGCACAGGTTCCTCGGTAATGTACGTGTGCGGCAGAATAATAAAGTCAAAATTAATAAACTCGAAAAATGTACGCAAGATATGTGGAAGGTAAATGTGTACTCCATACTAACCTGTGTAATATATGGGATCACAAATACAATGATAAAGTGTCTGGATGCTCTGCCGAAAAAAGGTAATGAGTGGTCATAGGAGTGTGGTGATGGGAGAAGGTTGAACACTGATGTTATCAATACAAAATAAAGAATAAAAAATGTGAAAACATCAAATGAAAGTAAAAGTGTAATACAAAACATTTGCACTTCACATATGAGTTAGACAAGTTGACTAATGACAGATTAGTATGGAGTACACATTTTATTCCACATATCTTGTGTACATTTTTCGAGTTTTTCATTATTTTTAACTTTATTATCCTGCCGCACACGTACATTACCGAGGAGCCTGCGCTTCCGTATGAAGCCTTTTTACTCATATCACGTGATCAGGCACTTCTGCATAATCACCCGTGACGGCAGTTCGCCCAATCAGCATCTCGTCTTTGAACTTCTCCCGAGTCGAGAGAGAAACGCCGCAAACGCCATTCCACGTAAGTTTGTTACTGTTTTAGCCTTATTTTCTACCGGATCTCGTATTCAGCCCTTATTTCTGAGCCGGTCACTTTTCGGACTTAAGAGCACGCGGAGCACTTTTCCTTAAACCTTGTTCACTATTGTAGACTTCACAAGTGTTGCGGTTTTACATCTGCCAGTATGAATTTTTTCCCCCCATTTCTCCTCAGTCACTCTGCATGTCGAACGACACGGACACCCAATTAAGTTGATACACTTATCAGCACCTGTTTTGCACATTCACACCTAACAGCTTGTATATATCATGTATATTGTTTTAAAGTTATGATAGTGACTGCTACGGTCCTGTATTATTTCATTTTGCAGACCCCTGAAGAAGGGTCACTCCATCTGACCCGAAATGCATTGGGTAATGGAATACTGTAAACCTTACAAATGTTGAAGATGAATTCTTATAAAACAGAATAAGAAGAGAATATTGATGTGCAATAAAAATTGATGCACTACAGAATAAGATTCACGGATGAATTTGTTTTAAACACAATGGTACAAATGTGAAGAAACTCAATAGTTTCCAGTTAAAAAGCGCACGCCTTTGTGAGAGGAGTCCCCTTCCACACTGATTGTTCCTAGGATGGTTGAAGTTGTCGTAGAGGTTTTTGATCTTGAGGTGGAAATAGTTTCCAAGCTTGTCGCAGAGGTCTTGGGATCGGGTGATGTCTGTGGCTTCGCTGCATGGGTTGGTGAATTCTTGAATAACACTGAAAAGTTCCTTGGAGTTGGCCAGGATTTTGATGTGGATGAAGTTAATCTTGGTGGCTCTGATCTGGTTGTGGTAGTCTGTCATGGCGTCCTTTTAGGTGGTGTGGTTTTCGGTTGTCTTGGTGTTTCTCCAGTTCTTCTCCAGTCATCTGCAGATGTGTCTGGCTTCTCGTAGAGCAGTGGTGAACTAAGCGGCTTTCCTGGGGCGTTGTCTGTCAGGGTTGCACAGCAGGGTGAGCTCGTCTGCGCAATCTGAGACCTAGGTGTGGAGTTCTCTAGCAGCGTCGGGTGCCCAGGTGTGGTTGTCTCAGGTGAGGTTGGAGTTAAGTTGCACGTCGGTAACTTTTCTCCAGTTCCTTCGTGGGGGGCGTGGGGCTGATTTGGGTGCCTTGATGCCAGTGTACGCAGTGGTGGTCGGTCCATGGCGACTGCGTTGTGTGGCTGAATTGGTTGCTATTTCCTACTGCGAAGATGGGGTCGAGGGTGTGTCCTGCTCTGTGGGTCGGTGTGTTGACGAGTTGTTTAAGTCTGATGCAGGCAAAGTTGTCACGAAGGATAGTGGAATTGGGGTCGCTGGGGTTGTCAAGGTGGAAGTTCAGGTCTCCAATGAGTATGTAGTTTGTTGAGGCGATGGCGTGGGGTGTGATGAAGTCGGTGATGATGGTGGTGGCGGCGAACGGTGTTAGGGGGCCGAGCGGTCTGTAGACGAGGGTTCCTCGGAGTATGGCTTTGGGGATGGTCTGGATCTGAAAGTGCAGGTTTTCGGTGAGGGGAAGGTTTTGCTGGAGGTGGTGAGGTGGAGGGTGCTCTTGTGGGCGATTGCGAGGCCCCCTCCTGGGTGGTTGGGGCAGTCTTTCCTCTGGATCTTGTATCCGTCTGGGATGCCGGTGCAGATGTCGGGGGCGGAATATGCGTTGGTCCAGGTGTCTGTGAAGAAGGCGATGTCGGGCGAGAGAGTCTCGAGTAGGTTCCAGATTTCCATGGTGTGTTTGTGTACGGAGCGTATGTTGAGATGGATGCATTTTAGGCTGTCGGCGGTGTTGGAGGCTGGGATGGCGGTGAGTGTCTGGTGGCAGCAGAGGCAGGAGAACTGCCCGTGGGTCGTGTTTGGTGAAGCATGTTGTCATTCTCAAATTCTTCTAGGGTTGAGAGTGAGGAGGGTGGTGGTGTCATAGTAATGGGTAGTGGGAGGTCCAAGGTTCCTGGCACTGGCCGCGGACGGGCGCTGACGGGCTTGCCTTTGGCGAGCCGTCAGCACGTCGGCTGCGCGATCTCGCATCTGCAGCCATTAAGTAGGGGAGGTGGGAGGGAGGAGAGACTGGGAGGTGGGAGCGGGGGAATTCCCAGGGGGAATTCTTGGGGGGTGGGGGAGCAGGGGGGGGGCGCAGGCACGAGAAAATAAAAACAGATTTGGAATTAGAGCAAGACACAGATGGGCACAACAACAGTGGCACAACAGGGAAACATTAAGAACAAGCATTTACAATGCAATAGGTCTCGCATTTATGAGAGTTTGAGCTATTGGCATTGGAAATGATATTGCTAGTAGCTTAAACTCTCGCAAATGCGGGACCGATTGCATTTAAAATGCAGGTTTTGGAAAAGGCCCCCATGCTGAGCTTTCACGTTAATGTCAGCTACGCCACTTTCTTTAGACGAGCCACGTACCGTAACGTCAGGGCACAAGTATTTGAGGAGTATTGTCAATTCATTTAAGCCGGGTATCATTTGCAGAGGCATGAGAGGACTCTTTGCTGTTTTATGTTCGCACTTAAAACTAGCAAACTGTGGGCTGAACGGGGTTGGCAGACACAGGGATCCAAGAATGGACCTGCTCCTGCATGTAAGACAGCGATGCAGACAGCGTAGGTTCATTTAATGGAAAACGCGGACTAATATGCGACACCCTCTTGTCTGCGCTATATAACACTGCTACATGTAAATAAATAAAAGGCGAGCATGTCCAGCAGGCGAAATGCTTCTTACTGCCACAAGCACTGGGTAAAAACACAAAGAATCTATAAAGGTGCCATCAGTACTGCAACAAATGGGGGTGTAAAGCAGAATGTATCATGTGCTGTGAGCGGCTTCATATAACAGCGTGCTGCTAGCATAGCGCCTTGAGGCTATTTAGTGCACAGTGCACTTTTATGAGCTCATGTAGCGCGGCCATTGTGGTTTAAGCCACTGCCCTGTGGCCTCTCTGAATGCCTTTCCTCCGCCCCAAGGAGATGGAATGGGGCAATTAAAGGCTATTAAAGGGCTGGAAGTAAAAGCTTAAAAACAGAACACAGCAAAGCTGTGAAAAGCATTCCAGTCTGAGCACCGCAGGTCACCGTAGCGGCTGCTTAAGGCCTGATTTTATCCGAGCAGGATTATAGCAACGGGCGCCTGAGCCTAGGGTCCTGAGCTCACAGAACTCGAGGGCAGGAGGGGTCTCGATAAAGCAGGGAGCACGGCTGGGGAGGCAGAGAAACCAGTATGACTGACTGCGCCCCAGCCCTACAAGCGCGACTCTGCTGACTCCATCTCCCCACCTGGCCACTCTGCCGCTTCTTAATCCCCCCGCAGAAGATGCCCACCCACTTTTAGCCATCAGCAGGGCACGGAAACAAGTTTCTATTTATAAAGAAGAAAAGCTTCTCAGAAATGTAAGGGCATAAGATAGCTTGTATAGATAATGTGCCTGCGCCAGAAAGGTGCTCTGAGATCTGCCTCGGCTCCAAGCGCCAAATAACAAATAGCATGCAAGGGCACTCATGTTTAACACGGAACCCGTGGGCAGGGGGAGTCTTGACAAAGCAGGGAGCAGGGCTGGGGGAATGGGAGGGGTGCAGAGAAAATAGTCTCACTGCGCCCCAGCCCTAAAAGCGCTACTCTGCTGACTCCATCTGTAATAAAAAAAATGTGATTAGAAACTGTGGAGGAGCGGTGCTATAAAATGTTTTTAAACACAGCTATACAAACTCCTTCCGCGATGTGTCCGGAAGTCAGGCAAAGTCGCCTGTGACGGGGGCGGGGCTGCGTCTGCACCGGAAAAGAAGGCAGGCGGAGTGAAAGCGTCTCGGGACGCCAGAAGGAGAGCGGAGTCCCTCTACATTGAACTGGTAAGTTGAAAAGAGGGGGGGGGGGCTCGGTGCACTCGTGTGTGTGTGTGTGTGTATGATGTG
Organism: Lissotriton helveticus; assembly: GCF_964261635.1. Classification (NCBI taxonomy): domain Eukaryota; kingdom Metazoa; phylum Chordata; class Amphibia; order Caudata; family Salamandridae; genus Lissotriton; species Lissotriton helveticus. Next base: position 730,644,761 of record NC_136072.1, read on the forward strand.
TGCGACGGCGTGTGTCTGTGTGTGTATGTGCATGCGTGTGTGTGGTGTTTTGAGCTTCCTAGGAGACAGCGCCTGGCCGCAGCGCTCGTTCACGTGCGCGTGTCAGTTTGGAATCGCCTCCAAGGCGATGCGTGCGGCCAGGACTGTCTCCTGGGAAGCTCACATGCCGACAATAGGGGCTCGGCGGAGACGCGCTTCGCGCGGCTAGCGGAGACCTAAAAAAAAGGGCTGAGAAAGGTTCCAATGGTTACAGGCAGTCTGGTACCAGTTGGAGTGGGAAGCAGGCGCAGGAGCAGGCATCAGCCTCGAACCTCCAAAGGAAGAGGTCGGGTCTGGAGACAAGAGACTGCACAGCAGAGCTATGGGGAGAGTGGACCTAGACCGCGGGTCGGAGGTCTTACTCTATCGAGATTTGGTGGAAACTGCAAGCTTATGGAATGAAAGCACAAAGAGCGGTAACGAACTTAATTGGCTTGTATCAAACTGCAGCACTTCGACCCATCACAAATGGTAATTCATTTGTGAGGGACCTTTTATATTCAGAGCAACTGAGGCTGCAATTTCAAGCAAAACATGATAATCTGTTGGAAAATGGCACTGGGTTGCTTCAAAGATACCTGTCTCTGTATAGAATTTGAGGCAAAAATTAATTTAGACTGGGAATTTTGTGGCTCAAGCTTCTGCCAGTAGCGTGAACTCAAACTCAATCCCCACAACTTCCCTGATATAGAGTTGAAACACCCTGAGACTTTGGAGAAGCAGATATTTTCCCAGGCTAGCCTTGGCATCCAATCAGTCAATGCCAGCTTCTTGCTGGGGTGGTACACCCGTGCTTAATGGGACGTGGTTATCTTTCCAGCAGTCCCTGAGGAATTTTGGGATGATTTGGCTCAAACCATGATGGTCGGAACACAACTAAGTAGATTTTCCTTTGTGGCCTGGACAATATGGACTGCTTACGCAGAGCAGTTGGTACTAGCTTTATGCTTGAGAGGCACACTTGAATGTGATTCATATGCTTCTCTGGGGACTTGCAAGCCTCTTTAATGGACATGCCATTTGATAGGTATTGCCTGTTCGTCAAGAGGACTGTCACTGGCGGAATGCTGTAAAGAAAACCAGGCAGTTGCATGTTCCCTAGACCTTTCTGCACTCGCGAGACGTTATTCATCAGTTTTGCCCCTTTCATGGCTTCTGCAGAGAATTCACGTACTACCCCACTGCAAGCATATCTGCCACACTGCAAGCACCCAGTCTTTTCAGGGGCAAGGATCAAGCAGGCAAAGTCCAGGCCATGAAAGGTAGCAAACCTCCCAGTCCCCAACCTCTCTGGCATCCACCTCCAAGCCACTTTAGCACACAAACGCCAGTGGGGGAGTCAGGATAAGACATATTCTACCCAAGTGGTAAAGAAGAATATCCAACAGGTGGGTCCCTCAGAAAGCCCAGCCAGGCTATGCCCTACCATTCGTTTTAGACCCACCGCACCTCCCACCTACATCGGAGCATCTTTCATAGGAGCACCTTTCTATCTTGCTCCAAGAAGAGCATGCTCTTTTGCACAAGGGTGACTTGGAGCGCCTTCCAGCCCAGAAATGGAAACTAATTGTTACTCTCACTAAACGATCTGGGAGGCAAAGTTGTAAGGAACGAGCAAAACTGGATCGAAATTTTACAAGTCTGTAAATCAAAGAATAAGAACATTTTGTGGGCCGTGATTAGACAGAGCATTCCCCCACCTTTTCTGCAAGCAATAAGGTTTTGCATTAAACCTGGCTTGCTCATATTGGCTCCTTGTAACACTCTGAAGGTAAAGAAATTCTACTCGGTCAAAAAGAAATACGCCAACTTTCTTTTTCCCAATGTACAATTGATGCTCAAATAAAGAAAATTAGGGGAAATATGGTGCTGGGTTCACATGGTTTGGCAACCTACATTTACAATCGCAACCCATGTTTGTTGAGCAAACAGTTTTTCAACCTGTACAATTTCTGTGTCCAAGAAAATTTCATACTAGAGTCTTGGCACAGGTCAATCCTACATCCAATTTACAAAAGAGGCCCTTAATTGGACTGATACAGCTATTGAATGATTGAGTTATTAGTTATCGACTCAAAGATTTTTGCTAGTATCTTGTTACAGGAATTGGAAAACTGGGTGGTAGAAACTGGACTGATTCCACGCAATCAAACAGGCATTCAGCCCAAGTCAAGTGCACTGATAACCTTCTGGCTCTTTCCATGCTTATAGAAAAACTCACTCGGAAAAAGCAACTTCTTTGCACGTGCCTTATTAATCCCCCCCCTCCCCCCAGCCCCCCCTGGCTTTTATAAAAAAATGTTTAACTTCTTTTTATTATGCTTATAGCAAGCAATCCGAAAATAAACAAACACCACCTGTAGTCATGCGCATGTGTGCAAGGCAGGAAATGCTAGCTATGCTATTGATGATCACACTTTCTGCATCCCAGATCACCCACTGCATCCCAGTCGCCATGTGGGCCCCTCCGGGGAATGGTTGCTTTGGCAGAAATTGCAGTGGGCGGCCACACAAGGGCTACCTTTGTAGACATTCCATTTGGTTCATAGTCTAGGGCAGTCACATCTTTCATAAACCTTCTCAGCCACCGTGTACCAATACATGTCTCTTTTCCAGCCCTTCAGCAGAGGTGCGGACGTAGCCCCACACAAAAATGCTATGCTACGTTTGGCAACTGCAGTGCCCAAGGTCACCCAGACCTGCTCCATTCGGCACAAGTCTGTAGCGTCCCAAACATTAGGTCACCATTTGGTGGAGATTGGCATGACACCGCCACATACACCATTCATTTATTTATAAAGTTTTGTATAGCGTGAACAAGACCCAGGGGCGTATCAGAGCTTCACAATATGGATGGGTAGGAATTATTAGTGTGAAAGAATCAACGTTACTTATAAGTGCAAGCACGAGCAGGTACAAAGAGGGTATCGGAGTACATAAGATTAAGAGTAATACATATACTTCACAGGGAGAAAAACATAAATTACTTAAAAGGCCATACCAGGCTGGGCTTAAAAGGTGAACCCCAAACTAATAAACAATCCGGGGACAGGGAGTAAGGAGTGGAGACTTGGCCAATTAAGGCAAGAACTTGTTAATTAGGATGATTTTTGCTTCCTTTTTAGGTCGAGCTGACGTTAGCATTCATGCGAAGCATGAATGCTGTCAGCTCGACAACTAATGTGATCCGTTTTCAGGAGAGTGGACACCAAAGTGTTACGAGCGTCGGATTTGACCTCGGGAGCGAGCGTCTGGTAGCTGCGCATGCGCAAAGCCGCTGCGCATGCGCAAAGCCCTTGCTCACACACAGGCAGCCCCCACCTCTCTGCATGCACGCACGCACACACACACACACAGGCGCGCGCATGCACACGCAGGCATACAGCACCCATACAGGCACACATACAGGCACACTATCCCCTACCTCGCATTCTCTCTCAATCACACACAGTCACGCATGTGCACACACGTTCCCTCGCGCACACACTCCCCCCCCCCACGCATACAAACAGGCACGCACGCACTTTACATCAGCCCTGGGCCCCACTCACCAACTGCGCTCTTCCGGCGGGGCTCCTCACGGCGCGTCTCCATCTAAATCGGGGCTCCCTCAGGTCAGAGGAGCCCCGCAACAGGCGCCACACTCCTCCTTCTCCCCGGCCCCCTCCTGGGGACCCGGGCTACACCGGACGGCAGGGCGCTCCATGCGCCGGCAGCTCGCGGACCTGGGGAGGCGGGACTTCCGGTCGGCCGCGAGCGGATTGGCCGGCCGGCCAAGAGCTTCCGGGTCCGTCTGCAATGGCGGTCACGAGGCATCAAGACTACTGAAGTGCTATTCGCACATGCTGGGTAAACAAATGTATTGCACGTAGAGACTGGAGGCTTTGCCAGCCACAGGTATCCGTCCCCGTTGATAGTATTTCTCTCCTTATTTAACCGTCCTATCTAAGGTTCTACTCTAAGCTGTGTTGAGATGCGATCTCTAGGCAAGCCGGAAGGTCAAAGCGTGTTTACAGACATGGCACCACGTGTACGGCAAAAAATTACACCGAACTGTCCTGCCGAGCACTTAGAAATACATCGCATTGTAGATAAAATAAGTGCGAGTTACCTCTTTAGTCTCCTTCATTAGTGAGCGCATTGCCTACCATCTTCCAGAGGCTTCCTTTCATGTCGGAATATCCCAGGGTCTAGTAAATAGTTCCCAGTGCTGCCTTTGTGTTGTGTTGTTTCATTGCAAACAGCTGATGTGAATAACTCGCACCACCTTCTCTCCTTATTACCGCAGTGATTAGCCTTTTGCTTTCTTACGGAATAGCTCGTGCACCTCTGTGTCGCGGCTGGTGTGAAGGTGGTACATTCAGCTCAGAATCAGAGCTAGCACTGCAGTCTCTTATAGGGAGCGATGTGATGACGTAGTAACTCTGTTTATTATTATTTCACAAGGCTGCACTAGTCCCCTTGTGCACCTCTGTGTCGCAGATGGTGTGAAGGTGGTACATTCAGCTCAGAATCAGAGCTCACACTGCAGTCTCTTGTGGGGAGCGATGTTTTTTTCCCTAAAAACCCCGGACTCAAAACAGCTCCTTGGCATCCCTCCCCTTCCCATCCACTGCCTCTCGCTCCTTTCTACCTTCTGTCTCTGCGCCTCTTCTGTTATTTCTTAACCTACGCTTCCTCCCTCATTTCTTCTCCGCCCTCCACTCTCTCAATGCGTTTGCCTTCATCTGCCTCCGGTGATGAGTGAGTCCTGTTATTCGTTCTCTCCCACTCACCGGCGTCGCCCCAACAACTGGTTCAAATATGTTCTCTCAATGTTTCAAGCTTTATTACAAATGTCACAAAAAGATGTTTATATTGCACTTCTGTTCTTGTATTTTTGGCACAATAAAATACACTGAACATAATCTTCACAAAAGTTATTTACAAAAGTTTAAGCTATTGCCATTATAAATTACAATAACTTGTAAATATTAATTATTTAAAAAAAATAAAAGCCATTGTTATTTGTAATATCAATACATCTTAGTCACGTAAATACAATACATATTACATTTCAAATGCTATAGGTGTCACATTTGCGAAAGTTAAAACTATTGGCATTGTAAATGACAAAACTATTAATTTTGCTATTTTCAAAATAACACATAAATAAAAAAATTGTCATTTACAATACCAATAGCTCAAACTTTCCTAATGCGAGACCTATTGCATTGCAAATGCTTGTTGAAAGAAGCCGTGGAAGAGATCTGGCGGACTGCCGGTGGAAGAGAGTTCCAGATCTTCGGGGCAGAGCCTGAGAAGGCTCTGTGGCTTCTTCTTTTTGTGGAAAATCTGTGGTTTCAGAAGCAGTTAACTTGCACTTTGTGATCTACCTCTTCCAGATAATTCAAGTGTTTGAGCCAAATAAAATGGTGTCTTAAAATGGAGAGATTTGTGAGTCAAGCAGGCAATCTTGAGCTGAATTCTTGCTTCGTAAGGAACCAGTTAAGAGATTTTAGGACTGGGGATATGTGTGCGTTTTTTTGTACTAGTAATCAACCTGGCTGCGGCCTTCAAGGAGGATCTTAGTGGGGCCAAGGTATATTTGGGAAGGCCACAGAGCATCGCACGCCTGTAGTCTAGCCTAGGCAGTACGAACGCTTGAGCCACCTGCTTGAAGTCATCTTGTGTAAGGAATGGTTTGAGATTCCTGGGTATACTCAACTGGTGTTTAGTGCTCTTGTTTATATTGCTGATATGTTTCTGCATATTCAAGTGCATGTCCAGTGTGATTCCGAAGGAATTAGCAGATTCAGTAATGTGGGGGGGGGAGCAATTCAAAAGTACTTTATTCGTTTTTTTTGTGCTAAACCATAAAAGTTCATATAACATTTAAAAATAGCATTCCAGGCTATCAAATAAAAATATGCAATACAAAATACAATTTAAAAGTTCCGACTATTCATAACATGAAATGTTAAGCTGTTGCACAGTCAAAGGGTAACAAAAAAGGCACAAGGGTTAATTTTAACTGTTTTACATATCCAAGTGTTTCTTGTACTTCATAGTGCATTTTAAAAAAACAGCCACATGAGGAATACTTTCTGGGTACAGTAATTGGAGGTAAAATAACGCAGGGCGAGCTTGTACAAAATTCATTCTTTTTAAGATAGACTTAAGATAAAAAGCCATGGGGAATTCATAATATTTGCAAAAGAACAAAGTGAAGCAGATCCTGTGGAGACAGTTTGTCGCAGCCACAGGGTGCTAACACCGTCCCCTTGTGACTCCCTCTAGGGACTGCCAGTAAAAGGTGGAACAGATTAAACCTGAACCTGATTAAAAGAAAACGCTCATCTGCCGGAAATGGCCAGAGTAAATATTGCTCCTCGGCAAATGAGGTTATTAACATTGAATGTAGGCGTACGTTAGGCTTCAACCAGTCCCTTTCCTCTGTCTGATTTCTTACAGGTAATGAATGACTGTTTTATGAATGTAAGATCTTTTCTCGTTATTCCTGCCTGGTTTAAAAATAAATTTGGTAGTCCCTCTTTGCCAAAGCTATCTCTAAGGTAACTCAACCAAGGTATTCTAGACATGTGTTCTAGGCTCAAGGTTTCTTTTAGCAAGCTGTGTGTTAGCCCAAGGTGTTTGTTGAGCCAACATTGCAACCAGAACATGAGGGGACGCAATGACAACGTATCACTGATGAAAGGTAAGCCAGTTTCTTCGTGCACTGATGTGTTCGGGGTTCCCTGTGGGACACACGAGTTGTTTTAAAAATTTGTTTTCAACAACTTTTAAACACTCATGATTGCTGTATCCCCAGAGTTCACTCCCATAGGTAGCTATCGCCAGGCTTTTAGAGCGGTAGACCTTTAGCATGGTTGCCACCGGTCTATTGCCCATTCTAGCTGGAAAATCAAAAAGGGCAGCATTGGCCCTAGCTACTTCTCCCCTTTTTCTGTTCATAAGTGCAACCCAGTTCAACTGTTGGTCTAAAGGTACCCCCAGGTAAGAAAAGGAGGTGCAAGTGGGCACCCTAATTCCATTTACCCTAAATGGGTGCTGTTTCCTGGCTGCCTTCCCCACCTGCAGCACATAGGATTTAGTGTTGTTTATATGTAAATCTCGTGTTCACATAAATCCATAGAAGGCGTCCAATAATGTTTGTAGTCCTTTAGGGGTGCGGGCTAGGAGGACACCGTCGTCGGCATACAGTAAAATTGGCAGGCCTTGACGTCCCACATACGGGTAGTCCGCCGCCGTCTTAAGCAAATGATCTTCTAGGTCGTTAATATATGTTAAAAAGAAAGGGGGCCAGGATGCACCCTTGTCTGGTGCTAAAACTACGCGTGACCTTGAGATCCTTGGTATATCTGACATTGGCCTTTGTCTCGCTATGTAAATCCATTAGGAAATTTACCAGATGTTGCTTACCCCCATGACCTTCATGGATTGCCACAACTTTCCCCGGTTGACACAGTCAAAGGCCGAGGAAAGGTCCATGAAGGCCATGTAGACAGTTCCTGGTTGTGCGATGGAATATTTACCCAGGATTAGGTAGAGATTGAGGCATTGGGCCATGGTAGAATGACCTGCACGGAACCCATACTGTATATCGGAGATGATCTGATTCTCCTCTGCCCAAATGGATAACCTCTTCAGGATAACGCCCCCTAGAACTTTTACTATGGAGTCTATCAGGGAGATAGGCCTGTAATTTAGTGTGCAATTCCGGTCTCCCTTTTTAAATACCAGGACTATTGTTAAAAGACCCCATGAAGCTGGACAAGCTTTTTCTGCTGCAGCGTTTCCCACAGCTGTGAGAATTGGGGCCCAAAAAGTTGGGTCTGATTTATAAAGGTCAGGAGGAATACCGTCTGGGCCCGGGGCCTTTTTTATTAGAAAGGTTAGTTATTCCTTCCATTAATTCACCTACTGAGAATACCATCGAATCCTGTCCTGACCTCTCATGTGAGGGTGCTGGTTGTACATTTTTATCCTCAAAGATGGTAACAAAGTGGTTCACCCATTCGTCCTCCGTAATGTTTGACCCCACTTCAGTAGCCCCTGTCGGTACTAGGGGTGATTGATTAATTGTGCACCAGAATCTAGAGCTATTAGATAGGGTCAGGGGATTTAAAAGTTCCTCCCATAACGCATTCTTCAGCTCATTCTTCCTTTTTGTCAGCACCTTTTTTATAAATTTGACGGAGTGAGCTGATCAAGGCTTTATCTCGGGGAAGTATTTTGAGGTCCTCTTTCAGGTCTCTTGCTGCTTTAGAACAGTTGTTGCAGAACCACGTAGGTCCACCAGAGGTGGTTTTAGCCCCCCGTGCCTCCAACATCTTTCCTACATTCCGGGCAATATTCTCAAAGGCTGTAAGGACTCCTTCGCTCTCAGAGTTGGAGCTAAGACAAGTTATACATTTCTTTTCGCAGTTCTTTTTTAATTTTTCGTTGAATTCGGTCGGTATCACCTTATTCCATTTAATGTGTCGCCCGCCATTAATGGGTTGCAACGCGTTATCCCTAGTTATGTTATTCATTTTAGTTTTTTTCATAAGGTTCCCTCCTAACAAGACACAGACTGGGTTGTGATCACTGTGAGCACTGGGGACTATTTGAAAACCTAATAAAGGTGTCATAAGGTTTCTATCGACTAGGATAAAATCAATGAAGGTTCCATTTCTTCCTCCTTTGAAAGTGGGTTGTTCTTTTTGTGTTGTCATTGGTGGGGCGATGTTCATAGAGAACATGTCGGGGGAGCAGTTGAAGGCTGAGAGGTGTTTCAAAGAGGTCGATCTTGGGGGTGTAATTAGGAGGCGCAATGAGACGGAATTCCGCTTTGGAGGTGTTGAGCAAGAGGTTATTCTCAGACAGTTTTGAGTATTCGTCAGGGTATCGTTGAGTGAAGTGAGGTCATCAGGGGAGGTGATTTTCAGATAGTGGAGTGTCATCCGCATACATATGAAAAAGAATGTTTGCAGAATTTAGTGCATTTGCTAACGGTTCCAAGAATAAATTGAAGAGGATGGGTGATAAAGCAGATCCTTGTGGAACCCCCATGGATACTGCAGCGGGCTGGGATAGAAAATGATTCACCTCGACTCTGAGATCTGTTGAGGAGGAAGTAAGTAAAATATTGCAATACCGGTCCTGAAAGGCCCATCCTGTATTCTAGAATGGTTAAGAGGTTGTTGTGGTTGACCGTGTCAAATGTGGAAGAAAGGTCGAGGAGAATCAGTAGGCAGGATTTCTTTTTGGTCTAGCTTTTTTAAAATGTCATCCAAAATGACTGAGAGCAGTTTCCATGCTGGGACCTCTCCGAAATCCAGACTGATGAAGATCCAGAAGTTGGAAATTCTCTGTGTACACAAAGTTGCGATAGTACACATTTTTCTAGTTGTTTAGCCTTAGTGGGGATGTTGGAAATAGGGCGGAAGTTATTAAGATCTAATATGTCTGCATTAGGTTTCTTTAGGATGGGGATACCTGACCAGCTTTTAAGCAGTCGGGGATCCTGCCTTGTGACAGTGAAGCATTGACAATATTTGTCCAAAGGGGGATGATGGCATCTGATTTCTTTGAGGTGGGGCGGAGGTAGTGGGTCGCTGAAGTGGTTAGATGGGTTCATCATAAGGAGAATTTTGGGACTGTCCCTTTTGCTGAAAAGGAGCAAATGTATTCAAAGTGGCATTATTCTTGGTGCTAAGTCTAAAGAGACCGTGCCTCTCATGGTTGGGAAATGGAGAAGCAATCCCGTAGGATGGAACAAGAGCCCTTTAAGAATCCAGGTCACTACTGATATTTGTTTTCTACATGAAGGCAGCCAAATATTTGCATGATGGAAGGCCGTCACCAGGGTCAGGGCGGTAGGGTGCTTTGACCGATTGTTTAACAATTTGAAAAAGTGTCTTGGGTCGGTTTTTGGCTTAAGTTGGGTTCTGAAAAAATCGGCCTTTGCTTTCTTGATTTTTAGGTCTCGTGACCTATCAATGCGCATGCGCATTGAGAGAAGCGAGACTATAGGGCTTTAAACAAAGCTTACCTAACTGTGGCGATTTGCTGCTGTGCCCGTGGCTTTTAGGTCAATGCGCAAGCGCATTGACCTAAAATGCGCGTGCACATCACCAAATCGCCGTCTGTTCCCTCAGCCGCATTCCTCCCACACCTTTTGAAGTGAAGCTTAGCTTCACTTCAAAGGCCCCGGCTGCTTCACACCCTCATGCCGCTCTCCCCGCTCCGCCCCCTCCCCTGCCCGCCGTGTGCATTTCTCCCCCCCCCCCCCCCCCCCCCCCCCTCCCCACAGCAATGCCCTCCGTCTTGTTTCCTTTCTTGTTTCTCTGGGAACTTTGCACTCCGATGACGCTGAATGGAGTGTGTTTACATGCTCAAGGCAGGCTGGGCTCACCGGTGGTCCTACACACAGCAGCAGCTGGCTTTTGTGTGTGCCTCTAGCAGTCTCTTTTCTTTGCCTATTGCTAACCTTACTTTCTTATCCAGAAAGCCAATATTTTTGGTTGCAAACGGTTCTGTGCCACAAATAAGGTTACCAGCCGTTCATTTGTGCCGATCACCATCTCTCTTACTCCTGATATTTTCTACTACAGATAGTTATCGGGCATGGAGATTAGCCTATTTTTTTTTACATATTGGCACACGAAAACTACAACTCCCAGAAGACACTAGTTTGTTAAATCAAAGCTCAGTTCTACAAACCTGGTGTTCAGTGCACATACATGCAAAACCTGGCAACTTTGTAGTAAGCCACCAAAATCTCAGAGCCACGGCAATTCAAGCTCCGTGCATGCATGCAGACTGAGGAGGGTGCAGGGCCTGTACTTTGCTCCCACCTGCAGCCCGAGGTATCTTCTCACGTGCTGCTTAAACTCTGTCTTTTTCTGCAGTACAAGCAATGTGCCCACCACAGGCTGCGTCCAGTAGCAGAGGTCGTTACCAGTTAGCAAAGGACTTCCTGATCAGTGATTGTCAGCAAAGCCCAAAGCTATAATGCAGGGCCCTGGATGCTTTTTGAAATGGGATTTCTCCGTCGTCAAGATGCGCATTGTCTGCTTCAGCCACCTTACACCTGCTGCCAGGGTGGTGTACTGGAGCTCGAAGCCATCTCCTCTGCGTTCGGCCCCGTTCTGATTACCTCTAAGTCCTCCACATCACCTGTTCTTTCACTTTCGCTTTCTCGTTATATGCCCATATACATCTCCCATCACACTCACCCTCACTCACCCTCACCCTCGCTCACCCTCACCCTCGCTCACCTTCACTCACCCTCACCCTCACTCACCCTCACTCACCCTCAACCCCTCACCCTCACTCACCCTCACTCACCCTCACTCACCCTCACTCACCCTCAACCCCTCACCCTCACCCACCCTCACTCACCCTCACCCTCACTCACCCTCACTCACCCTCACTCACCCTCACCCTCACTCACCCTCACCCTCACTCACCCTCACCCTCACTCACCCTCACCCTCACCCTCACTCACCCTCACTCACCCTCACCCCCTCACCCTCACTCACCCTCACTCACCCTCACCCTCACTCACCCTCACTCACCCTCATTCACCCTCACCCTCACTCACCCTCATTCACCCTCACCCTCATTCACCCTCACCCTCATTCACCCTCACCCACCCTCACCCTCATTCACCCTCACTCACCCTCACCCTCACTCACCCTCACTCACCCTCACCCTCACTCACACTCACCCTCACCCTCACCCTCACCCTCACCCTCACTCACCCTCACTCACCCTCACTCACCCTCACTCACCCTCACTCACCCTCACTCACCCTCACTCACCCTCACTCTCACTCACCCCCTCACCCTCACTCACCCTCACTCACCCTCACTCACTCACCCTCACTCACCCTCACCCTCACTCACCCTCACTCACCCTCACTCACCCTCACTCACCCTCAACCCCTCACCCTCACTCACCCTCACCCTTACTCACCCTCAACCCCTCACCCTCACTCACCCTCAACCCCTCAACCCCTCAACCCCTCAACCCCTCACCCTCACTCACCCTCAACCCCTCACCCTCACCCTCACTCACCCTCAACCCCTCACCCTCACTCACCCTCAACCCCTCACCCTCAACCCCTCAACCCCTCACCCTCAACCCCTCACTCACCCTCACTCACCCTCACCCTTACTCACCCTCAACCCCTCACCCACCCTCACCCTTACTCACCCTCACCCCTCACCCCTCACCCTCACCCACCCTCAACCCCTCACCCCTCACCCTCACCCACCCTCAACCCCTCAACCCCTCACCCTCACTCACCCTCAACCCCTCACCCTCACTCACCCTCAACCCCTCACCCTCAACCCCTCACCCTCAACCCCTCACCCTCAACCCCTCACCCTCACCTCACCCTCACTCACCCTCACCCCTCACCCACCCTCACCCTCACTCACCCTCAACCCCCCTCACCCTCACTCACCCTCACCCCCTCACCCTCACTCACCCTCACCCACCCTCACCCTCAACCCCTCACCCTCACTCACCCTCACTCACCCTCACCCTCACTCACCCTCACCCTCACTCACCCTCACTCACCCTCACCCTCACTCACCCTCACTCACCCTCACCCTCACTCACCCTCACCCTCACTCACCCTCAACCCCTCACCCTCACCCCTCACTCACCCTCACTCACCCTCACCCTTACTCACCCTCAACCCCTCACCCTCACTCACCCTCAACCCCTCACCCTCACCCACCCTCAACCCCTCACCCTCACTCACCCTCAACCCCTCACCCTCAACCCCTCAACCCCTCACCCTCAACCCCTCACCCTCCCTCACCCTCACTCACCCTGAACCCCTCACCCTCACTCACCCTCACTCACCCTCAACCCCTCACCCTCACTCACCCTCAACCCCTCACCCTCACTCACCCTCACTCACCCTCAACCCCTCACCCTCACTCACCCTCAACCCCTCACCCTCACTCACCCTCAACCCCTCACCCTCACTCACCCTCAACCCCTCACCCTCACTCACCCTCAACCCCTCGCCCTCAACCCCTCGCCCTCAACCCCTCGCCCTCAACCCCTCGCCCTCAACCCCTCACCCTCTCACCCTCAACCCCTCACCCTCACTCACCCTCAACCCCTCACCCTCACTCACCCTCAACCCCTCACCCTCACTCACCCTCAACCCCTCACCCTCACACACCCTCAACCCCTCACCCTCACCTCACCCCTCAACCCCTCACCCTCACTCACCCTCACTCACCCTCAACCCCTCACCCTCACTCACCCTCACTCACCCTCAACCCCTCACCCTCACCCTCACTCACCCTCAACCCCTCACCCTCACTCACCCTCACTCACCCTCAACCCCTCACCCTCACTCACCCTCAACCCCTCACCCTCAACCCCTCACCCTCACCCTCAACCCCTCACCCTCAACCCCTCACCCTCAACCCCTCACCCTCACTCACCCTAAACCCCTCACCCTCACCCTCAACCCCTCACCCTCACTCACCCTCAACCCCTCACCCTCACCCTCACTCACCCTCACTCACCCTCACCCTCACTCACCCTCACCCTCAACCCCTCACCCTCAACCCCTCACCCTCAACCCCTCACCCTCACCCCCCACTCACCCTCACTCACCCTCACTCACCCTCAACCCCTCACCCTCACTCACCCTCAACCCCTCACCCTCACTCACCCTCAACCCCTCACCCTCACTCACCCTCACCCCACTCACCCTCAACCCCTCACCCTCACTCACCCTCAACCCCTCACCCTCACTCACCCTCAACCCCTCACCCTCACTCACCCTCAACCCCTCACCCTCACTCACCCTCAACCCCTCACCCTCAACCCCTCACCCTCAACCCCTCACCCTCAACCCCTCACCCTCAACCCCTCACCCTCAACCCCTCACCCTCAACCCCTCACCCTCAACCCCTCACCCTCAACCCCTCACCCTCAACCCCTCAACCCCTCACCCTCAACCCTCACCCTCAACCCCTCACCCTCAACCCCTCACCCTCAACCCCTCACCCTCAACCCCTCACCCTCAACCCCTCACCCTCAACCCCTCACCCTCAACCCTCAACCCCTCACCCTCAACCCCTCACCCTCACTCACCCTCACCCTCACTCACCCTCACTCACCCTCAACCCCTCACCCTCACTCACCCTCAACCCCTCACCCTCACTCACCCTCAACCCCTCACCCCTCCCCAACCCTCACCCTCAACCCCCTCACCCCCTCACCCTCAACCCCTCACCCTCAACCCCTCACCCCTCACCCTCACCCTCACTCACCCTCACTCACCCCTCACCCTCAACCCCTCACCCTCACTCACCCTAACCCTCACTCACCCTCAACCCCTCACTCACCCTCACCCCTCACCCTCACTCACCCTCAACCCCTCACCCTCACTCACCCTCAACCCCTCACCCTCACTCACCCTCAACCCCTCACCCTCACTCACCCTCAACCCCTCACCCTCACTCACCCTCAACCCCTCACCCTCACTCACTCACCCTCACTCACCCTCACTCACCCTCACTCACCCTCACCCTCACCCCTCACCCTCACCCACCCTCACCCTCAACCCCTCACCCTCACCCTCACTCACCCTCACTCACACTCACCCTCACCCTCACTCACCCTCACCCACCCTCACCCTCAACCCCTCACCCTCACTCACCCTCACTCACCCTCACCCTCACTCACCCTCACCCTCACTCACCCTCACTCACCTCACCCTCATCACCCTCACCCTCATTCACCCTCACCCTCATCACCCTCACCCTCATTCACCCTCATTCACCCTCATCACCCTCATTCACCCTCACCCACCCTCACTCACCCTCACTCACCCTCACCCCTCACTCACCTCACTCACCCTCACTCACCCTCACTCACCCTCACTCACCCTCACTCACCCTCACTCACCCTCACTCACCCCTCACTCACCCTCACTCACCCTCACCCTCACCCTCACTCACCCTCACTCACCCTCACTCACCCTCACCCTCAACCCCTCACCCACCCTCACTCACCCTCACTCACCCTCACTCACCCTCACTCACCCTCACTCACCCTCACCCTTACTCACCCTCAACCCCTCACTCACCCTCACCCTTACTCACCCTCAACTCCTCAACCCCTCACCCTCTCACCCTCAACCCCTCACCCTCACTCACCCTCAACCCCTCACCCTCACTCACCCTCAACCACTCACCCTCACTCACCCTCACTCACCCTCAACCCCTCACCCTCACTCACCCTCAACCCCTCACCCTCAACACCCTCACCCTCCCCTCACCCTCCACCCTCACCCTCACTCACCCTCACTCACCCTCAACCCCTCACCCTCACCCTCACTCACCCTCAACCCCTCACCCTCACTCACCCTCAACCCCTCACCCTCACCTCACCCTCACTCACTCTCACCCTCCCTCACCCTCACCCTCCCTCACCCTCACCCACCCTCAACCCCTCAACCCCTCACCCTCACTCACCCTCAACCCCTCACCCTCACTCACCCTCAACCCCTCACCCTCAACCCCTCACCCTCAACCCCTCACCCTCACCCCTCACCCTCAACCCCTCACCCTCAACCCTCACCCTCAACCCCTCACCCTCACTCACCCTCACTCACCCTCACTCACCCTCACCCCTCACCCACCCTCACCCTCACTCACCCTCAACCCCTCACCCTCACTCACCCTCACCCCCTCACCCTCACTCACCCTCACTCACCCTCACTCACCCTCACCCACCCTCACCCTCAACCCCTCACCCTCACTCACCCTCACTCACCCTCACCCTCACTCACCCTCACTCACCCTCACCCTCACTCACCCTCACCCTCACTCACCCTCACCCTCACTCACCCTCACCCTCACTCACCCTCACCCTCACTCACCCTCAACCCCTCACCCTCACTCACCCTCACTCACCCTCACCCTTACTCACCCTCACCCCTCACTCACCCTCAACCCCTCACCCTCACCCACCCTCAACCCCTCACCCTCACTCACCCTCACCCCTGACCCTCACCCCTCAACCCCTCACCCTCAACCCCTCACCCTCCCTCACCCTCACTCACCCTCAACCCCTCACCCTCACTCACCCTCACTCACCCTCAACCCCTCACCCTCACTCACCCTCAACCCCTCACCCTCACTCACCCTCACTCACCCTCAACCCCTCACCCTCACTCACCCTCAACCCCTCACCCTCACTCACCCTCAACCCCTCACCCTCACTCACCCTCAACCCCTCACCCTCACTCACCCTCAACCCCTCGCCCTCAACCCCTCGCCCTCAACACCCTCGCCCTCAACCCCTCGCCCTCAACCCCTCGCCCTCAACCCCTCGCCCTCACCCTCTCACCCCTCAACCCCTCACCCTCACTCACCCTCAACCCCTCACCCTCACTCACCCTCAACCCCTCACCCTCACCACCCTCAACCCCTCACCCTCACACACCCTCAACCCCTCACCCTCACTCACCCTCAACCCCTCACCCTCACTCACCCTCACTCACCCTCAACCCCTCACCCTCACTCACCCTCACTCACCCTCAACCCCTCACCCTCACCCTCACTCACCCTCAACCCCTCACCCTCACTCACCCTCACTCACCCTCAACCCCTCACCCTCACTCACCCTCAACCCCTCACCCTCAACCCTCAACCCCTCACCCTCAACCCCCTCGCCCTCAACCCCTCACCCTCACTCACCCTAAACCCCTCACCCTCACCCTCAACCCCTCACCCTCACTCACCCTCAACCCCTCACCCTCACCCTCACTCACCCTCACTCACCCTCACCCTCACTCACCCTCACCCTCAACCCCTCACCCTCAACCCTCACCCTCAACCCCTCACCCTCACCCCCTCACTCACCCTCACTCACCCTCACTCACCCTCAACCCCTCACCCTCACTCACCCTCACTCACCCTCAACCCCTCACCCTCACTCACCCTCAACCCCTCACCCTCACTCACCCTCACCCTCACTCACCCTCAACCCCTCACCCTCACTCACCCTCAACCCCTCACCCTCACTCACCCTCAACCCCTCACCCTCACTCACCCTCAACCCCTCACTCACCCTCAACCCCTCACCCTCAACCCCTCACCCTCAACCCCTCACCCTCAACCCCTCACCCTCAACCCCTCACCCTCAACCCCTCACCCTCAACCCCTCACCCTCAACCCCTCACCCTCAAATCCTCACCCTCAACCCCTCACCCTCAACCCCTCACCCTCAACCCCTCACCCTCAACCCCTCAACCCCTCAACCCCTCAACCCCTCAACCCCTCAACCCCTCACCCTCAACCCCTCACCCTCAACCCTCACCCTCACCCTCAACCCCTCACCCTCAACCCCTCAACCCCTCACCCTCAACCCCTCACCCTCACTCACCCTCACCCTCACTCACCCTCACTCACCCTCAACCCCTCAACCCCTCACCCTCACTCACCCTCAACCCCTCACCCTCACTCACCCTCAACCCCTCACCCTCAACCCCTCACCCCCTCACCCTCAACCCCTCACCCTCAACCCCTCACCCTCAACCCCTCACACTCACCCTCACTCACCCTCACTCACCTCACCTCAACCCCTCACCCTCACTCACCCTCACCCTCACTCACCCTCAACCCCTCACTCACCCTCACTCACCCTCACCCTCACCCTCACTCACCCCTCAACCCCTCACCCTCACTCACCCTCAACCCCTCACCCTCACTCACCCTCAACCCCTCACCCTCACTCACCCTCAACCCCTCACCCTCACTCACCCTCAACCCCTCACCCTCACTCACCCTCACTCACCCTCACTCACCCTCACCCTCAACCCTCACCCTCACCCACCCTCACCCTCAACCCCTCACCCTCACCCACGCTCACCCTCACTCACACTCCCTCACCCTCACTCACCCTCACCCACCCCTCACCCTCAACCCCTCACCCTCACTCACCCTCACTCACCCTCACCCTCACTCACCCTCACCCTCACTCACCTCACCCTCACTCACCCTCACCCTCACTCACCCTCACCCTCACTCACCCTCACCCTCATCACCCTCACCCTCATCACCCTCATTCACCCTCATCACCCTCACCTCATCCCCTCATCACCCTCACCCTCACTCACCCTCACTCACCCTCACTCACCCTCACTCACCCTCACTCACCCTCACTCACCCTCACTCACCCTCACTCACCCTCACTCACCCTCACTCACCCTCACTCACCCTCACTCACCCTCACTCACCCTCACTCACCCTCACTCACCCTCACTCACCCTCACCCTCACCCCTCACCCACCCTCACCCACCCTCACTCACCCTCACTCACCCTCACTCACCCTCACTCACCCTCACTCACCCACTCACCCTCAACCCTCACCCTTACTCACCCTCACTCACCCTCACCCTTACTCACCCTCAACCCCTCACCCTCTCACCCTCAACCCCTCACCCTCAACCCCTCACCCTCACTCACCCTCAACCCTCACCCTCACTCACCTCAACCCCTCACCCTCACTCACCCTCACTCACCCTCAACCCCTCACCCTCACTCACCCTCAACCCCTCACCCCTCACCCCTCACCCTCAACCCCTCACCCTCCACCCTCACCCTCACTCACCCTCACTCACCCTCAACCCCTCACCCTCACTCACCCTCAACCCCTCACCCTCACTCACCCTCAACCCTCACCCTCACTCACCCTCACCCCTCACCCTCCCCTCACCTCACCCCTCACCCTCACTCACCCTCAACCCCTCACCCTCACTCACCCTCAACCCTCACCCTCAACCCCTCACTCACCCTCACCCTCACTCACCCTCCACCCCTCACCCTCACTCACCCTCACCCTCACTCACCCTCAACCCCTCACCCTCACTCACCCTCACTCACCCTCACTCACCCCTCACCCCCTCACCCTCACTCACCCTCACCCTCACCCCTCACCCTCCCTCACCCTCAACCCCTCACCCTCACTCACCCTCACCCTCACCCTCACTCACCCTCACTCACCCTCACCCCCTCACCCTCACTCACCCTCACCCTCACCCCTCACCCTCACTCACCCTCAACCCCTCACCCACCCTCACCCTCAACCCCTCACCCTCACTCACCCTCAACCCCTCACCCTCACTCACCCTCAACCCTCACCCTCACTCACCCTCACCCCTCACCCTCACCCTCAACCCCTCACCCTCCCTCACCCTCCCTCACCCTCACTCACCCTCAACCCCTCACCCTCACTCACCCTCACTCACCCTCAACCCTCACCCTCACTCACCCTCAACCCCTCACCCTCACTCACCCTCAACCCCTCACCCTCAACCCCTCACCCTCAACCCTCACCCCTCACCCACCCTCACCCCTCACCCTCACTCACCCTCAACCCCTCACCCTCACTCACCCTCAACCCCTCACCCTCACTCACCCTCAACCCCTCACCCTCACTCACCCTCAACCCTCACCCTCACTCACCCTCAACCCCTCACCCTCACTCACCCTCACTCACCCTCACTCACCCTCAACCCCTCACCCTCACTCACCCTCACTCACCCTCAACCCCTCACCCTCACCCTCACTCACCCTCAACCCCTCACCCTCACCCTCACCCTCACTCACCCTCAACCCCTCACCCTCACTCACCCTCACCCTCACTCACCCTCAACCCCTCACCCTCACTCACCCTCAACCCCTCACCCTCACCCCTCACCCTCACCCCACTCACCCTCACCCTCACCCTCACCCTCACCCTCACTCACCCTCACCCCCTCACCCTCACTCACCCTCAACCCCTCACCCTCACTCACCCTCAACCCCTCACCCTCACCCTCACTCACCCTCAACCCCTCACCCTCACTCACCCTCACCCTCACTCACCCTCACCCTCACCTCACCCTCAACCCCTCACCCCTCACCCTCACTCACCCTCAACCCCTCAACCCCTCACCCTCACCCACCCTCAACCCCTCACCCTCACCCTCACTCACCCTCAACCCCTCACCCTCAACCCCTCACCCCTCACCCTCAACCCCTCACCCTCAACCCCACTCACCCTCACCCTCACTCACCCCAACCCCTCACCCTCACTCACCCTCAACCCCTCACCCTCACTCACCCTCAACCCCTCACCCTCACTCACCCTCAACCCCTCACCCTCACTCACCCTCAACCCCTCACCCTCACTCACCCTCAACCCTCACCCTCACTCACCCTCAACCCCTCACCCTCACTCACCCTCAACCCCTCACCCTCAACCCCTCACCCTCACCCCTCACCCTCAACCCCTCACCCTCAACCCCTCACCCTCAACCCCTCACCCTCAACCCCTCACCCTCAACCCCTCACCCTCACCCCTCACCCTCAACCCCTCACCCTCAACCCCTCACCCTCAACCCCTCACCTCACCCTCACACCACCTCACCTCACCCCTCACCCTCACTCACCCTCACCCTCACTCACCCTCACTCACCCTCAACCCCTCACCCACTCACCCTCACCCTCACTCACCCTCAACCCCTCACACCACCCTCACACCACCCACACCTCAACCCCTCACCCTCACTCACCCTCACCCTCACTCACCCTCACTCACCCTCACTCACCCTCACCTCACCACCCTCAACCCTCACCCTCACTCACCCTCAACCCCTCACCCTCACTCACCCTCAACCCCTCACCCTCACTCACCCTCACCCCTCACCCTCACTCACCCTCAACCCCTCACCCTCACCTCACCCTCAACCCCTCACCCTCACTCACCCTCACCCCTCACCCTCACTCACCCTCAACCCCTCACCCTCACTCACCCTCAACCCCTCACCCTCACTCACCCTCACTCACCCTCACTCACCCTCAACCCCTCACCCTCACTCACCCTCACCCCCTCACCCTCACTCACCCTCAACCCCTCACCCTCACTCACCCTCACCCCTCACCCTCACCCTCACTCACCCTCACCCCTCACCCTCACTCACCCTCACCCTCACTCACCCTCAACCCTCACTCACCCTCACCCCTCAACCCCTCACCACCCTCACCCCTCACCCCTCACCCTCACTCACCCTCAACCCCTCACCCTCACCCCTCACCCCCACCCTCAACCCCTCACCCTCACCACCCCTCACCCCTCACCCTCACTCACCCCAACCCCTCACCCTCACTCACCCTCAACCCCTCACCCTCACTCACCCTCACCCCCTCACCCTCACTCACCCTCAACCCCTCACCCTCACTCACCCTCAACCCTCACCCTCACTCACCTCAACCCCTCACCCTCACTCACCCTCAACCCCTCACCCTCACTCACCCTCAACCCCTCACCCTCAACCCTCACCCTCAACCCCTCACCCTCAACCCCTCACCCTCACCCCTCACCCTCACCCCTCACCCTCACCTCCCTCACCCTCAACCCCTCACCCTCAACCCCTCACCCTCAACCCCTCACCCTCAACCCCTCACCCTCAACCCCTCACCCTCACCCTCACCCTCAACCCCTCACCCTCACTCACCCTCACCCCTCACCCTCACTCACCTCACTCACCCTCAACCCCTCACCCTCACTCACCCTCACTCACCCTCAACCCTCACATCACCCTCACACTCACCCTCACCTCAACCCCTCACCTCACTCACCCTCACCCTCACTCACCCTCACCTCACCCTCACTCACCCTCAACCCCTCACCCTCACTCACCCTCAACCCCTCACCCTCACTCACCCTCAACCCCTCACCCTCACCTCACCCTCAACCCCTCACCCTCACTCACCCTCACTCACCCTCACCTCACCCTCAACCCCTCACTCACCCTCAACCCCTCACCCTCACTCACCCTCAACCCCTCACACTCACCTCACACTCACCCTCACCCTCACCCCTCACCCTCACTCACCCTCAACCCCTCACACTCACCCTCACACTCACCCTCACTCTCAACCCCTCACCCTCACTCACCCTCACCCTCACCACCCTCACTCACCCTCACTCACCCTCAACCCCTCACCCTCACTCACCCTCAACCCCTCACCCTCACTCACCCTCACTCACCCTCACTCACCCTCACTCACCCCTCACTCACCCTCACTCACCCTCACCCCTCACCCTCACTCACCCTCAACCCCTCACCCTCACTCACCCTCAACCCCTCACCCTCACTCACCCTCAACCCTCACCCTCACTCACCCTCAACCACTCACCCTCACTCACCCTCACTCACCCTCACTCACCCTCACTCACCCTCACTCACCCTCACTCACCCTCACTCACCCTCACTCACCCTCACTCACCCTCACTCACCCTCACTCACCCTCACTCACCCTCACTCACCCTCACTCACCCTCACTCACCCTCACTCACCCTCACTCCCCTCACTCACCCTCACTCACCTCACTCACCCTCACTCACCCTCACTCACCCTCACTCACCCTCACTCACCCTCACCTCACCCTCACTCACCCTCAACCCCTCACCCTCACTCACCCTCACTCACCCTCACTCACCCTCACTCACCCTCACCCTCACCCTCACCTCACCCTCACCCTCACTCACCCTCACCTCACCCTCACTCACCCTCACTCACCCTCACTCACCCTCACTCACCCTCACTCACCCTCACTCACCCTCACTCACCCTCACTCACCCTCACTCACCCTCAACCCCTCACTCACCCTCACTCACCCTCACTCACCCTCACTCACCCTCACCCTCACCCTCACCCTCAACCCTCACCCTCACCCCTCACCCTCAACCCTCACCCTCACCCTCAACCCTCACCCTCACCCTCACCTCACCCTCACCCCCTCACCTCACCCCTCACCCTCAACCCCTCACTCACCCTCACTCACCCTCACTCACCCTCACCTCACTCACCCTCAACCCCTCACCCTCACCCTCACCCTCAACCCCTCACCCTCACTCACCCTCACCCTCACCCCTCAACCCCTCACCCTCAACCCCTCACCCTCAACCCCTCACCTCACTCACCCTCACTCACCTCACTCACCTCACTCACCCTCACTCACCCTCACTCACCCTCACTCACCCTCACTCACCCTCACTCACCCTCACTCACCCTCACTCACCCTCACTCACCCTCACTCACCCTCACTCACCCTCACTCACCCTCAACGCCTCAACCTCACTCACCCTCACCCTCACCCTCACCTCACCCTCAACCCCTCACCCTCACCCCTCACTCACCCTCACCCCTCACACACCCTCACCCTCACCCTCACTCACCCTCACCCCACTCACCTCACTCACCCTCACTCACCCTCACTCACCCTCACTCACCCTCACTCACCTCACTCACCCTCACCCTCACCCTCACTCACCCTCACTACCCTCACTCACCCTCACTCACCCTCACTCACCCTCACTCACCCTCACTCACCCTCACTCACCCTCACTCACCCTCACCTCACCCTCAACCCCTCACCTCACTCCCCTCACTCACCCTCACTCACCCTCACTCACCTCACTCACCCTCACTCACCCTCACTCACCCTCACTCACCCTCACTCACCCTCACTCACCCTCACTCACCCTCACTCACCCTCACTCACCCTCACTCACCCTCACTCACTCACCCTCACCCTCACTCACCCTCAACCCCTCACCCTCACTCACCCTCACCCTCACCCTCACTCACCCTCAACCCTCACCCTCAACTCACCTCACCCTCAACCCCTCACCCCTCACCCTCACTCACCCTCACTCACCCTCACTCACCCTCACTCACCCTCACTCACCCTCACTCACCCTCACTCACTCACCCTCACCCTCACTCACCCTCAACCCCTCACCCTTACTCACCCTCAACCCCTCACCCTCACTCACCCTCAACCCCTCACCCTCACTCACCCTCACCCTCAACCCCTCACCCTCACCCTCACTCACCTCACTCACCCTCACTCACCCTCACTCACCCTCACTCACACCTCACTCACCCTCACTCACTCACCCTCACCCTCACTCACCCTCAACCCCTCACCCTTACTCACCCTCAAC